>NW_007222451.1:210472-240772 GCF_000164805.1 Carlito syrichta | reverse complement strand
TGTGTGTCTGTAATTCCGGCTACTTGGAAGGCTGAGGCGGAAGGATCGCCAGAGCCCAGCAGGTCGAGGCTGCGGTGGCCGGGAGCGGCCACTGCACGCCAGTCTGGGTGACAGAGTGAGACTCCAACTCAAAAACAAAAACAAAAACAAAAAAAAACCTAGATGTACTGAATAATTTTAACAATAAAATTTCCCAGAAATCACAGATTCTGCCCGAGATGTCATGAGGTCTGAGCTTAAGGGATATGCCCCAGAGACGGAGACCAACTCAACAGAAGACTTTTGGAGACAGTGAATGAAGAAAAACAACGCTGTCCCATCGTGACACCTTCTGCTTTCAACCTGCCTGAGGCATGAGGTACCATGCACTGCATGGCCCACGCTTACAGCAGCCCACAGTCTTCATGGAACGGAAGACTGAGGGCAAAAGAGTGGTAAGAACCCACCAAAAGTCACACAGGGGTGGGGGTGGCTATTCTGGCTCTCGATGCCTGCAGAGCACGACTGCTCTCCTCTCTGTGTATGGATTCCAGAGGGTCTGCGAGCAGCTGCTCTGGGGAACTCAGAGCATGGGTGAGAGGTGGGGCAGCAGTAGACTTGTGCCTTGCTTGACCTCACACCTTAGGGTTCTGGGCTTATACCATGCCTGAGCCTCACTTTACTCCTCTATAAAACGGGAACAGTACCTGCCGACAAGGCAGCTGAGGACCTGATAAGAATACTCTTGCATGGAGTTTAGCAAGCAATGGAGGAGTACATTCATTCCTAATCCTTCTGCCCCATTTCCTGAGAGCCTGGCTCAAGGTGCACGCCCCTCCCGGGGCCTCCGACAGCACCAGTGAGGTCTCCCTGGACCAGTTGTCCAGCAGTGCTTGCCCTTAGCACACACTGCTCTGCATGCTGCTGGTTTCCTTCCAGTCTGATCAGTCTCTAATTGGATTATAAGCTCCTTGAGGGCAGGACTGAATTCACACTTCTCACATGCTTTATATCCTCCAGCCACATGCACAGGAGGGGTTCAGCTAACCCACACTTCCGCTGGAACACTGCTCTATCTGAAACTCTAGGGAAGAGGTTAGTGATAACAACACTGACAGGACAACAGCCACAGCTCAATAATTCACTGAGCACCTCCTGTGTCGTGCATGGCGCCAGGTCCTCTGCATGCATTCTCTTATGAGCTCCTTCTCTCCGTCCTGACTAAGAGGTTTGTGTGTCAGCAGATTGGTTGGTTAGCTTTAACTAATGTTTGGCAGAGCTTACAGTAACGCTGTTGGGAGTGTGTTCAAAAACACATATTATCCCATGTCCACCTTCCCCCAAAGCTAGAGGGTAGACACTAGATACCTATTGTGTGGGTAGAAAAGATGGCATAGACAGGTCAAATGCATTGCTCAGAGTTGCACAGCTAGCATGCAGAAGACTTGAGATCCAGATCCTTGACACTTGTCCCTGAGGCACAGTCTGACCCTGTGCACCAAGGTTGCTGAGTTAGGTGACTTGCCAAAGTGTTTGTGGCTAAGTCAATGCCAGCAAGAGGACTCGAACTCCTGGTTTTAGGGCCTGGTTAGTCCCCAAGCATGGTGGCAAGAAAAGCAGCAGTTCATACATGTAGCAGGAACATGTGTTTCTAGCTGTGGACACACAGTAGGACAAAAAAGAGCATGGGTCCCTCCCTAACCACTTATACTTGGCAGCAAAACAAGCTCCCCTAAGACTTGGTAGGAAGAGTGGTGAGGTTTTGGATGAGACGCCAAAGAAATATTCCCTAGTTTCAGTGAATGTCAGAAATCAATTAATGCAAACCACCAGAAGTCACATATCATTATGTCAGCGATACTGCCCCAGTCACACTCCTGGGAACTCACCACCTTCCTTTGAGCAACTTTCTCTCCATCCCCCTGGCTGACCTCATGGCGTGTCTCTCCTTCGCCTTGTTGTCTGTTCTTTCCGGGAAGGGTGCCCATCTAGCTGTTTTCCCTGGGTTTGTGGACCCATCCCAATGGCCCCAGTGGCTAGCCCTCTCACCAGGGACAAGAGTCCTGCAAAAACCCAGCTCCACAGAGCCTAGCCTGGTGCCTAGCTGCCAGTGAAGCTAGGAGAGAGACCAGAAAGCCAGTGGCCTGAGCTGGGCTGACCAGAAACCGCGTGAGAGAAGCAAGCCTGATGCTCAAGGATGACATTCCAACTGATTCCCATCATGGCAACAGTCAGACAGGCTTCCAATCTCTCCCAGACTATCTGCCATGGGCTCCCTTCGGCAATATCGTACCTTGTTCTTGCAGAGCTCAGAGAAGGAGCTCCAACCCTGAAGAGACTCAGACGGACTTCATTCGTGCAGATTTCTGGGAGAGTGAGGAGGGTAGGGAGTGAGGGGGGATGCAAAGGATCCTTCTCTTAGCTGAAGGCTTCTTCATCTGACCACCAGGGCTCCCTGAAATTGACGTCACTTCCATACGACTGTTCACAGATTTGTGCAAAATACAGCAGCAGGTAATTCTTTGCTACAATTCCTGTAAGGCTGCATCTTTGGCCCCGCTGATTTTGACTGAGGCGGCAAAATGTGTCCAGTTTAACCAGAGGCTAGTTGACTTCTCTCAGAGGCAAACACAAAAAGGTGACAGATTTTTCTCTTGGGGCTCACACTTAAGTCCTTGTGTTGCATTTTGATGACTGCACTTGGAAAGAAATCTACTCTTTTGTGAGGGAATCTCATCTCCAGGAGGCCTGTCTCAAAAGCAGTTTTCCGAATGTCAGTATTTTGGTAGAGGGTTCTTTTGTTCCTTCTCTCATTTTACTTTTTCCTCAAGTCAAGGTTTGGCCCTATGTTTTCACTTAAACTAAATACAGTCTAGATTCTTCCCCTCTCTTAAAAAGGAAATCACATGGCCGGGCGTGGTGGCTCACACCTGAAACTCTGACACTTTGGAAGGCCAAGGTGGGAAGATCACTTGAGTCCAAGAGTTCAAGACCAGAGTGGGCAACACAACCTCATCTCTACAAAAAATTTAAAAAAATTAGCCAGTTGTGGTGGCAAGCAGCTGTAATCCCAGCTACTTGGGAGGCTAAGGCAGAAGGATCACCTGAGACCAGGAGGTCGAGGCTGTGGTGAGCCACGATTGTGCCAGTGCACTCTAGCCTGGGTAACAGAGTGAGACTCTTTCTCTCTCTCTCTCTCTCTCTCTCTCTCTCTCTCTCTCTCTCTCTCTCTCTCTCTCTCACACACACACACACACACACACACACACACACACACACACCACAGATCAGTTCTGTAGTTTTTCCTCAATGGATGCAAAATCATCTCTCCACCTTTGCCTCACCAACAAAGTTTGGGTCTTGGTGGCTACACTCATTTTGTCATTTTATTGTGTGACAGAATACTGGGCATGTGGGATGGGCCCAGACAACGTGGGTTGAAACAGTATATCCAGGCCCAGAGGACTGGAGGCTGATGTCAGAAAAATCTTCCTTCCGTTGCCATAACCTGTCTTTCCATTCACCTCCATGTGACAGAAAGACACAAAGACTTTTTATAGGAAGCAAAAAATGCTTCCTGTAAATAAACAAATAAATAAATACATAAATACATAAAAAGCAATTCACCCTTCAAGATTTGGCTTCAAACCTATGTCCAAAAGGAAGTCTCTTGGACTGCCCCAGCCCATAATGATCTCTTCAATGAATTTTTACAGTAGTCGCCATCTGTAAAATCCAGTTATCAACTGCATTTTCTGTTACTGACTTTGATAGTTATTTTTTAATGCTTGTTGATTTATGCTTCACCTTCCTAACAAGACTGTAAACTCTGTGAATTTCAGGACTGTTTCTAAGATGGCAGCATCATCTTATTGGCTCACTTGTTTGATGTTGCCTGACAAACTGTGAGCTCTCAAAGGCCTGACACTCCTTCACATCCATCTTCAGGTGACAGCCCAGGCACGGTGCTGACACCAGGAAGTGCTCAGCTGGACTTAGTTAAATGAAGACATCTGGTAACCTCTTTCAGCCCAGCACCCTGAACTTACAAATCATATCTGCTAACTGAATATGAAATGAAAAAGTATAATTCTTATTATAAGATGTGGCTCATCTAAGGCATAGAAATTCTTGGATTCGTCCCCTTTTCCATTTCTTTCTTTTTTTTTTGCTGCTTGTCAAAACTTGATCATTCGGCTCTGAAAGTGAATGAGGAGTTTTGGGGTGCATCCCTCCCCTGCTTCCAAATCCCTTCAGTCTCAATTTCACACAAAGCCCCTAAACTTTGGGTCAGAACGTTCTGAATGTCATGTTCCTCCTTTATTAAATCCAATATGTCACTGCAGCGAAAAGCAGTGGTGCCGACTGGTACGGTTGGCACCTGCATACCCATACCATCCCCAAGTCTGATTTCTAAATGAGAAGCCTGGTCTCCAAACCTTTTTTTAATGATGGAAATAAACAGAGGTCCCAACTCTCTTTACTCGAGAGGCTTCTCTGTAGTATCAGCTGCAAAACATGGGGTCCTGCTCTGTTTTGCTGGCTGATTGTGCAGGAGGGCTCCCCCCCCAGACGGCAGGTTTGATACACCCAAAGATAGCCACATTGTCAACCCATCATTGTTTTCTGTTTTCCTCTGGTGCAGTAAAGGAAGGAAGGTGTAGGGGAGGTGGGGAGCAAAGGAAACTAACAACTCACCTGCCCCAGAAAACATTCCAGCACTTGTCCCCAAACACCCAATCCCTGGCCGTGTCCAGGCCTCCAGCCCTATGTCCCCGTGTAGCTGTCCCCGTTCAGCTCTGATGAGCTGTGGTTAGCAGGCCAGGAAGGAGGCCCAGCACCGACAGAACTAATGAGGGTGCCAAGACAGGCGCTCAGGGCAGCTGGCTTTGAAGTAGATGAGTGGCAGGAAGGAAGGCAGGCCCATAGGCAGCTTGTCCCTAAGTGCAGGAATGCAAGGCTCCCAGGAGGTGTCCTCGGAAACACTGAGTGAGCTTCAAAGCCACCACCAGCCCCAGCTGGTCACACTCTGTCACCACAGGCAGAGAAAAGGGAGGACAAGTCATCTTGCTCAGCCAACTTGCAGTCAGTTCTAACCACTGTGTGTTATGCCTTCAGCTGTCCGCCAAAGAAAACAGCTCCAGGCAGTGGAAGACCTGTGATGTCCACAACACCATGCCTGGGAGTTCCAGCCAATATCCCTTTGGTGGAAATCTGGGTCTGTAGCAAGGATAGGGACTGTGTCCATGTCTTCATAAGATTCCCCCAGCACATCTCACCATCTAGTGACTTGCAAACTCGGGCTTTTTATCTGTAGCACCTCAGTTCCCCTCAACTTTTTTTTTTAGATCGAGTGTTTCTCTATTGTGCAGGCTGGAGTGCAGTGGCCCCATCAGTTCACTGCAGCCTCAAACTCCGGGGCTTAAAAGATCCTCTGCCTCAGCCTCCTAAGTAGCTGGTGCTGCAGACATGTGGCAGCACATCTGGCTAATTTTTTTGTTTTTTGTTTTTTTAAAGATGGGGTCTCACTTCTCAAAAGAAGATATAGAGGCAGCCAACAGACACATGAAAAAGTGCTCAGCCTCACTCATCATCAGAGAAATGCAAATCAAAACCACACTGAGATACCCACTAAGCCCAGTAAGATTGGCCATTGTTAATGAAACAAACAACAGATGTTGGTGGGGATGTGCAGAAAAAGGAGCACTTCTACACTGCTCCTGGGAATGCAAACCAGTGCAACCTCTTTGGAAGACAGTGTGGTGATTTCTGAAAGAACTAGAAATTGACCTTCCATATGATCCAGCAATGCCCCTATTGGGAATATACTCAGAGGAACTCAAATCATTCTACAGAAAAAGATACCTGCACACGTATGTTTGTTGCAGCTCTATTCACAATAATAAAAACATGAAACCAACCATGCTGCCCATTGGAAGTGGTTTGGATAAAAAACATATGATACATATGGAATATTACGCAGTTGTAAAGAAGGACAAACATATGGACTTTGCAGCAACTTGGATGGATTTAGAGTCTATCATACTCAGTGATCTATCACAGAAACAAAGAACAGAGTACCATATGTTCTCACTCATAAGCAGACCTTGAACAATTATCACAATACTACAAGAAAGGGATTGGCAGTAGTGGAAAATTGCCAGGGAAAGGGGTTTGGGATTGGCAGTTAAGGAAAACTGCCAGAGGTTGGCACACCTCATCGACAAAGGTACCTGCATAATGGACATGTGTATAACTAACCCTGAGTCATACCCCATATCTTTAAAATAAAAAATAAAAATAAAAAAAGATGGGGTCTCACTATGTGACCCAGGCTGGTGATCCTCCCAGCTCAGCCTCTCAAAGTGTTAGGATGACAGGCGTAAGTCATTGTGCCTGGCTTGTTTCCCTTTTTCACAGTACCTTAGAAGAGGTGTGAAATGTATGGGAGGAATGGTGGCTTCCCCAAATAGAAAACGGAACAGGGCTCTTGCTTCTGACCCTTGCTCTAGTTCCCCTACCTATTCACAGGAGGAAAAAAAATAGAAAAATATTTGAGGGGAAAAAATAACCTATTTTAAAAAATATATTTAAAAAATATACTTGTGCAATGCAAGTGCCCTGACGGTACAGTCACAGCTGAGCGGGTCACGGTGACACTCTGCCTTCTCAGGCTGACTCTCAGGCGGTGAACAAGCATCCTTCTCGCAGTCTACTGGGTGTCGCACTTCTCATGTTTTTGTGTTTTTCTGATTATCCTGCTGTTTAGAATGGCCCACTCATTGTGCTGAAGTGTGGTCCGGTGTTCCCAGGGCCAGGATGTGCCTCAGAAGGAAACACGTGTTGGAGATGCTTCATTGGGGGTGAGCTCAAGCACCGCTGGCCACGAGCTCAGAGTTCGTGAATCAACAGCGGTTGTTAAAGGAGGCATCGCCAGACAGAGACACATGTGAGATGAGGTGATGTCTTGACCTGCTGATGAAACGTCTTGCCTGGGGGCTCCCGGAACCTCACCCCGTGACTCCCCTAGGAGTGTGCTTCCCTGTTCAGTAACTCGGTATTTGTGTTGACTTCATGGAACATAACTACAGTGCATCCTAAGACTGGACTACTTTTTGGCAGGACTTTGTCTACTTGGAATGGGTTTTCTACAGTATTTGAAATCACAGAGCCTGCAGGACAGGTGACAACAAAAGTATGTATTGTTATAGACACGTGTCTACTACCAGCCAGACTTTTCAACCTTGTCTTTGTCTGAGCTCTATGTGGCTGACTTTACTGCCCTATATTCCAGATGAAGAAATCACACCATCAAGAGATTAGTCAGTGTACCTGAGGCCACACAGCAGAGGGTTCCTGCTTCTCTCCCCAAGTACATGCCCTATATTACCACTCCCTCAAGTGTGGGTAGGACCCGTGGACAGGGTAATGATTATATGCCATGACTATTTTACAGTGACAAAGACTGAGGGATTTTGCAGATATAACTAAGGTCCCTAATCAGTTGACTTATAAGCCTTGACTTTAAGAGAAATTATCCTGAGTGGGCATGACCTAATCAGGTGAGCCCTTTAACAGAGGAGAGAGGGTCTCTCTCCTGCTGTCCTTAAGGAAGCAAGCCATGAGTTCTACAAATGCAAGAAGATTAATTCTGCCTGATGACCACCTGACCCTGGAAAAAGAATGCCCCACCAAGCCTCAAATGAGATAGCAGCTCCAAGTGACACCTTAACGGCAGCTAAATTGTGCCTAGATTCCCCATTCATGGAAACTGAGGAATAAACACATGTTGTGGCAGTTAAGCAGCAATAGAAAACGTATACACACAGCTAAGGAGTGGCAGAGCTGGGGTTCCAATGTAGGTCCACCTGCCTCCAAAGCTGACCTCCCTTCCCTTTCTACTTCGTACAGCAGAGGTTTCCTGACTTATGAGGGTATGACTTCCAATTTTCTGACTTTAAAATGGTAAGTTTAAATGACTTACAATTCATTTGCAAAATGAATGGCAGTATTACTGTTCACTTCACTAGATGGCAGAAAATGGCCTTACTTAGGTAAGGTGGAGGCAAGGGTGAAACATTCCCAAATATAAGAATTCCCCTACATACAAACCTTCAAGTTGTGAACTTTCCAAGAGGCACAAGTTCGTTCGCATGTCCAATCATGTGAGTTCACATGTCTGGTGTACATTGTCATGTGTATGCATCCTCTACAAGTAGTTGTGCTTTTGTGTACTTTACTGTACAGTGCTGTAGAGAGTACAGTAATACAGTATCTTTATTTCAAGCCCAGGATGACCAGAAGCAGGCGTAAAAGCAGCAGTGATGTAACTGGCACTCTATAGCCAATTGTGTGAGTTGGGTACCAGGCTAACTTTGTTGGACTTATGAACAAATTGGACTTATAAGCATGCTCTCAGAATGAAACTCGTTCATATGTAGGGAATTTACTGTACACGGATAGAAGAGAAGGGTCAAAGGACCTGCTTGGGAGAACCAGAATCAGGCTGGAAAACAGTTAATTCCTCAGTTACCAAATTTCCTCTTCTGGGGTTGTGAGGGGGAGGGGCAGCACCCTGGACTAGAGCGTTGTGGGTCTGGCCACCCAGAGCAGGGGTCTCCATCTGAGGGAGTCCAGGCCCCACAGGCCTGTGGTTTTCATCACATGAGTCCACAGACGTGACTCCAATCAGAAGCTGTAATCCTTCTGTGTAACCTCCTTGATCCCCAGTAGGCTCTGGGGTGATGGATGGAATCCGCACTGTGGGGCCTGGAAGACGCGTCTGGTGAGTGAGGCCTCCACACTGCCTACATGCTGCTCTGAGTTGTGCCCAAGAGCCCTCTGGAGCCTCAGCTGTAATTACTGTAGTCGCTCCAGCCCCAGAGTCCCGCTGGCAAGCGATTGCACTTGTAATTATCTTTGAGACAAGAAAGACTCTGCTCATTCTCCCCCAACCCCTTCTTCCTCCCACTTCTCTCATTCCCCTTCCCTATCTGTGCTCCTTCTTCCTTTCCCTTCATCTCCCAAACAGGCCTGACCAAGTCCACATCAGGATGCGGAGGAGTCGACTTCAAGGTCACCTTCTGCCCCAGCCTGGGGCTGCTCTCTCCTCGGGGAGCAGCCTGTCATGTTCCCTGACATCAGCAAAGAGAGCCCCGATAGTGACATTTTCCTCCACCTTCCTCCAGATGATCCTCTTTGACTTTCTATCTTTATATCAACCGTCTCTTCCTTCAAGCTAACCTTGGGCTCAGGGAGAGAATCCAATAACTGGTGGGGACCTGAGCAAAATGCTGGCCCGGGTGGGTCAAGATGGCTGAGACACATCCAAGGCTCTACTGATGACTTCACCGAGCACCAGCATGTAACACCCTGCTGAGTAATGTGGACACCATGCTGAAGGTTTTACACGACGTGCCCGTGCCCCGCCCTCACAGTAACCCCATAAGGCAGGTGCTGTTATCACTCAAGTGATGTGAATGAGTGAAGTAAAAGGTCACCCTAAGTAGCCAGGACTCTGACGACAGGGCCGTGCTGCTCTGTCACCCCCACCCCCCACCCCCCATATGTGCATGGGCTTAATTAGCTGCTTCACACTCCTATTGTTGGTCATCTCATCGTGGTGACAATGAGGCAAAATTCTGTCTCCCAGGTCCCGACGTCCACTTGGCATCCCTGCCCTCCTCCTGCCACAGACGGCTGTGGCCTTGGCCACCCTTAGGCTACCTGCTGCACTCCCAACCATGCCCCAGCCAGGCCCGCCTCCCTTCGCAGGGAAAGGCAGGTAACGTATCTGTATTTCAGGACAACTGGTGACACATTTGCAGCTCAGGACCCATTCCAAGGCACCAGGGAACTCCCAAGGGAGGGAGGATTTAGAGAACAGGCCCCCCTTGGCCTCCACAGTCACAGGATGGAAGACTCCTAAATGCACAGCGGGGTGTGGTTTCCAGTAGCGCAGAGTTTAGCCATAAGAAGGGTGAAGAGGCAGAAGCAGGCACACAGCTCATGGCTGCTCCCTTTGGGCAGTTGCTTAAGAGCCATCAAGGGACCAGGATTGAGGAGACAGGAAGGCAGAAGAGAGGCTGTCGTAACAGCTGTAATAAAGTAACTGCTGTAAAGTACATGGCTTACCGGAAGTGGCCGCTTATTTTCTGACCCTCATCCACTTGCAAGCAGGAGCTCAAGAGGTTTCCGATTGGATCCCGTCTCCCCCATGACAAAGCTGTGAAGGAACTCAGGCGTGCCCCTACCTCAGGAGCTGTGGGTCAGTGTCTCGAGGAACTGTAAAGCCCCCAGGTGACCCAGGTTCACTCTTCTCTCCATCAGTTCATGCACACTATGAGCGTGTCCCTCACACGTCAAGGGTTGCAGTGGGCCCCAGGCAGGCTTATTTATTGGCTTCCTACAGCTACTGCTGGGGGTGAAACTCTGACCTTTGTCTTTACATTGCCAAGTTCCTCACGAAGGGGCCTGAGGAGACAGGCTTCTCAACTAACCCTATGCAATGTCTACTTTCCAACCCAGCTCTGGTATAATATCACACAACAGATAAAGAAGAAAACTCAAAGCATTTTATGGCCCTGTAAAGCTGTCTCTTGGGGACTCCTGGAGTTCGGGCACCTTTTAAGACACTTACCTATTGTTTCTGAGGTTTGCCATCTATGATATTTTATCCGCATGTCAAAAAACTGGACTCACTTATCATTCCTCAAGCTGCCCATTTCCCTTACTGCTTTCAAAATTCCTTAGATAACTGTAGCTGACTAACTGTCAATCAATAAATCTTTGACTCTTCCAGGGCAGTGGTTCATACCTGCAATCTCAGCACTTTGAGAGGATGAGACAGGAGGATTGCTTGAGCCCAGGAGTTCGAGACCAGCCTGGGCAACATAACAAGACCTCATCGCTACAAAAAATTTGCCAGGTGTGGTGACACACAACTGTAGACCCAGCTACCAGGGAGGTGAGGAGGAAGGATCACCTGAGTCCAGGAGGGCTAAGCTGCTGTGAGCTGTGATCTTATTGCTGCACTGGACAACTGAGTGAGATTCCAACCAAAAACAAAAAAAGAGAAATCTTTGGATCCACCTATAGCCGGCAACCCCCATTTGGAGATATGCCTTCTCCCCGAGCCAAGCCAATGTAAATCTCACTCATATTGACATGGTTTCTTATAACTTCTGTCCTTCTAAAATTTACAATACTAAGCTACCATTCAACCACAGTGGCACATGTTCTCAAGGCCTCCTGGGGACAAGGGTCACCGGCTTAAAGTCACTCACCTTTGGCTCAGAATAAACTCTCTTAAATATCTTATAATCTGGCATCTTTCGCCAATACTGTCGCAAATTAGCACAAACTTGGTGGCTGAAAACAACAGAATTGTGTTCTCATGCAGGTCTGAAGCCCAGAAATCCAAACTCAAGGTGTCAGCAGGGTCAACTCCTTCTAGAGACGTGAGGGAGGGTATGCTGCCTCCTGCTGCTGTTTCCTGGCCATCCTTGAAGTCCCTGGTGGCATTGCTCCATCCCTGTCCCTGCTGTCACATGGCTGTCTTCCCTGTGTGTCTCCATGCAGTCTTCCTGTAAGGACACACTTGATGGGATCCAGGGCCACCTAGTGCAGTCCAACCTCACCATAACTGATTACATGTTTAGAAATCCTGCTCCCTAGTAAGGTCTTGTTCTGAGGTTCTGCGTAGACATAAATTTGGAAGGACACTATTTACCCCAGCACAGTGTGCCCATGGCATTTGGGCGGGGCCCCCATACAGGCAAGGAATGAGGGCTCAAGCAAACCTGGGCTCCTAGTTCCCAGGGCGTGGGGATGGGGAGGGGCATGCCCCGAGCAGCCTTGTGTCTGAAACAGCACCCAGAAATTAAGTTCGAAGGAGCAAAGAAAGGTAGGCAGAGAATTAAGGACCTTCCCCCAAAGCTCAACACAGAGCAGGCGCCCTCCCTCACCCCAAGTCAGTATATAAATTCGTCCAGAAAAATGCCAAAGGCATCTCAGTCACTATCACACCTGCTCCCCAAGCCCACACAGAAAACAGGCAAGAGCCCTTAGTCTTTCCTCTCCCTCTCACCCCCAGCAGGGCCAGGGACACTGAGGGTCCAACCATGAGAAGGGAGCTCTCTCAGCCTCCCATGCACCCAACAATCATCCTGGAGCAGAGAGGTCTTCATGACAAAGAGCAAGCAGAACCCAGAGCCCTCGGTCCCCCAGGAAAACCCCTCTGCCAATGAGGACCCAGGGAATCCTCAGTTTCCCCGGGAAGACCCTTCTTCCGGTGAGGGCTCAGGGAGCCCTCAGTCCCCCAGGCACACCTTCCTGCCTGTGAGGATTGTTTTCAGAGGCATTTGAGGAAGCGTTTCACAGATCGGTGTCCCATCTGGGCTGAGCTGATTAGCTCGCTCCCAGGGACAGATTCTGGGCAGTTGAGCAGAGCAGCTCCCTGTGCAGTCACAGGGGGCTATCATGACAAGGCCCAGATAGGGCACAATGACATGCTGCCCAGAAGGGATGCTTAGCTGAATTACAGGTGGTCTCCAAGCATCCAAGGCAGCCTGGGCTCAGCAGGAGCTGAGCTGTAAGGAGCAGACACCCTGAAGGGTGGCCTAGGCAAGGTCCAGGCTGCAGAGAGGCTCAGGGAAACCACACTCAGGGGCCCTGTGGATCTTGCTGAAACTGGGACAGGGCAGGAGAAAGGAATGAAAAACGGACAGCCTGGGCACTGTCTGGTCCTCGTGCCAGTCCCAGTTCTTGTACCAGTGCCAGCTCCAAGTGTCCCTGGGTTTATTGTAGCCAGGAGGTGGCACCCAGGCAGAGGAATCACTCAGTCACTCAGTCACTCACTCATTCAGCAGACATAGTGGTGTCCTCATAGCATGAGAGGCACCCCTCTCAGGACGGGGGAAGAACTGGGCGCTGCCAACGTCTGAGGACCCAGCCTGGGTGGGGAACAGTTACTCCTGGGGCCAATTTCTACTTCAACCTGTGCCGGAGCCCGTCAGTCATTCCTTCCTAATGAGTTCCTTTGAATCGACCAGAGGAGGGTGTGCAAGTCATCGGCGACACCAGGCTGGATCCCAGCAGACAGTAGAAGGGAGGGCATGTGTCTGCATGGACGCAGCCCTTAGCGGCTCCCACTTCCAGAGCAACTGGCACACCACCCTCCTCACCAGGCTGTGATCTCCCTGTGGACGGGAGTGGTCCCTTTTCACAGGGATCCTCCCACAGGATGAGCTCACAGATGCAGATCCCACACCAAGCAACGGATGCTTAACCCCACCTCCACTTTCCTGCTGCTTCTGGCCTCCTGGACTGGAGGCCCACATAGGCTCTGCTGGACTGCCACTGAGGCCTCCAGCTCTCTCTCCTATCACCAGCCCCATCCGAACCTTGGTCTTGGCAGTCCCCAGACACCATGAACATGGCGGCAAAAAGGGACATGGGACTCTGGATCTAAGCACATGCTCCTGAGCCAGCCTTGCCCTGTTCCCAGGCAGGAGGCCAAAGCATCACCTTCTGGTGGCTCCTGGTGTTGGCATGGCACAGACAAGAGTCCTCTGAGGACCAGTCTGGGCAAGGGTGGATTTAAGCCAGCATACAAGGGTGATGAGTCTATTCTCTCTTTTTTTTCTTTTTTGAGTCAGCGTCTCACCCTGTCATCTAGGCTGGCGTGCAGTGGCATGATCTTGGCTCACCACAACCTCAACCTCCTGGGCTCAGGCAATCCTTCTGCCTCAGCCTCCCAAGCAGGTGGGACTACAGGCATGTGCCACAATGCCTGGCTTGTTTTTTAAAAAATTATTTTGTGTAGAGACAGGGTATCCTTATGTTGATCAGGCTGGTCTGGAACACCTGGCCCTTAGTGATCCTTCCACCTCAGCCTCCTGAGTAGCTGGGACTACAGACACGTGCCACTATGCCCTGCTAATTGTTTGATATTTTTTGTTGTTCTTTGTAGGGACAGGATCTCGCTATGTTGCCCACGCTGGTCTCAAACGCCTTGGCTCAAGTGATTCTCCTGCCTCGGCCTCCCAGAATGTTGGGATTACAGGCATGAGCCACTGTGCCCAGCTCAAGAGTGATGCATCTAGATTTCTGAGCTGGACATTAAGGGGTATATTTGGTCCTTGCCTAATCCCCCAGGCTCAGTTTTTCCTGACTCAGAAGAGAAGCCAACTCTTGCTGCTGAGGAATAAATGTGAGGTGGGCTTGCAGCCTCCTCCACACGAGGAAGAGGAAGCCTTCAACTTTCAGCTTCACAACCGTGTTCTGAGCAAAACCGGTAACACAATAGAAAGAATATGTGACTTAGAATTAGAAGACCTAGGGCTTTTTTTCCTCCATGTTTTTGTATTTTTATTATTAAACAAATGCATGCCCATGTTAAAAATTCAAAACAGCACAGACAAATATGAAATAAAAAGTCAAAAGTTGTCTTTCTCCCATCTAGACCAACAGTCCCACCTCCCAAAAGAAATCACTCTCATGGTGGGCGTGGCAGCTCATAGCTGTACTCCCAGCACTTTGGGAGCCTGAGGTGGGAGGATCACTTGAGCCCAGGAGTTTGAGACCAGTCTGTGCAATATAGTGAGACCTCATCTCTATAGAAAATCAAAACTATCAGCCAGGCATGGTGGTGTGTGTGCCTGTAGTCACAGCTACTTGGAAGCCTGGAGGAGGAGGCCTGAGACCAGGAGGTTGAGCCATGATTGTGCTGCTGCACTCCAGCCTGAGAAACCGAGTGAGACTCCGACTCAAAAAAAGAAAAAGGAAGGAAGGAAGAGAGGGAGGAAGGGAAAGAGGAAGGGAGGGAAAGAGGGAGGGAGGAAAAGAAAAGAAATCCCTCTTAAGAGATTCTTAACAAGCCCAGCCTTCCACTCCACACCCAGCTGACCCACACACACCCCTCAATGCTGCACACACAGAAACAGTCACCTACCCACCACCTGCCGCGGCTGGTACAAAATCCCTCAAAGCAAAGGCCAGAAAAGCACACGCAGTAGGAAGGGTCCGGGCTGCTTGAGACTCAGTTCTCTGCACATTTTTTTAACTGTATATATTCCTTTTTATGATATTTTCAAGCATAATCTCATACTATGAGTAATTTTATTATACCCTCAGATACCATCTAAGACATTACTCTTAATGGCTACATAATTTATGTTACGTGAATGTACTGAAATGTTTTCTCCCTTTTATTTTTAGTTGACACATAGTCACTGCCCATAGCTGTGAAGACAGAGTGACATTTTGAAACATGTCTACAAGGGGTAATGATCAAATCAGGGCAATCAGCACACTCATCACCTCGAACACTTGTCACGTCTTTGTGCTGTGAACATTCAAAATCCTCTCTTCTTGTTTTTTGAAAATACACCCTGAATGACGGTTAACCTTCTTCATTCATCCTACAGTGCTACAGAGCATTAGGAGTCGTTCCTCCCATGGTGAAGTAGCTTGGCATTTGTCAACCAACCTCCCCTGGTCCTCCCTTCCCAACCTCCTTCCCAGCCTCTAATAGTCACGATTCTACCTCTAGGAGCTCAATTTTGTTTCTGACTCCCACATAGGGTGAGAACATGCAGCATTTAGATGATAAAGATTTTGATGCTTACCCTTAAAAACTCCATGTTCCCAGGTAAATTGCTTACTGTTTCTCAGACTCTGTTACCTCATCTGAACAAAGCAATCATAGTAACCCTAATGGTATGACAAAATTCTTATAGAAATGAAACTTTATGCTTTCATACAAATGTGTGAAGTTTTAGTATGTAAGAAAAATAACAACAACAATGGTAGGCTTTCCCAGAGTTCTGAACATCAGTGAGAATGCCCTGGTGACCAGTCCTGTGCTCACTCTCTCCAGAATGTTCTAGTATCCCTAGAGTCAACATCATCAAAACAATTTTAAACAAATAGCGCCTAATATTTTCAAAGCATTTTGCATCAGTTAAACATTATCTGACCACCAGCACTCAGCTCTGTTCATTCTACTTTTCCTTAACCCCAACAGTCCACACAGGTTAATTAAAATGCCATCTCTCTCTGCTTTGGCTAGAATTACATTAACTTGTCACACCAGCACTAGCTATCTTTTGCTGTATTTTATGAGAAAAAAATGGAAATTCAATTAACTACCAGCTAATCGTCTCCTAAAACATGGGTTCCTGTGGGAGGGGTGACAGAGACCTGTAGTGGAAGCTGGTTTGGGATTCACTGGTCTAGTTTATGAAGCCCACTAGGTTAGCAGAGGCTCTGGAAGATTCTAGTCTGATAAGAAAATTACCTGTTTCATGTGTCAAATGAGAATTTATGTCCCTGTGGATTCATCTAGGGAACAGGAAAAGGCTCTGTGTTACATAGGATAAAGACGAGAGAGCTTCGACCAGATTTTTATCATTAGGATTTTTCCAGTATTGGAAGAATGGCAACTTCATACTTACACATCTCCATGAACAGGAGACTCCTAGTTTCTTTATGCCATGAAGTCCTTTCTATCTCTAGTCCCAGGACTGGGGTAGCGGACATTTGGCTTTTTCTTCTCATGTCTATAGTTGAGCCCAGATACAGTAAGTCCCCTACATATGAACATTCAAGTTGTAAACTTGCAAAGATGCAAACGTGCCATCAACATCAGGCATGAATGACATTGCAGCTTGCCCTCCGTCTCCTATTGCTGATGATCCTTCAGTTCTGTCACCCCCTTTCTCCTCCAGTCAGTAACTCTTCTTAACTGTTCACTCAATGCCAGCCCCTGTATGCCAGCTGTATGGTACTATCATACTTTTCAAAGTACTGTACTGTAAGATTTAAAATGTTTTGTTGTGTATTTGTTTGCTTGTTGAGTATTGTGTGAAGAATATTATAAACCTATTACAGTACAGTATTGTATAGCTGATTGTGTTAGTTGGGTACCTAGGCTAACATTGTTGGACTTACGAACAAACTGGATTTATGAATGCATTTTTGGAATGGAACTTGTTTGTACGTAGGAGACTTACTGTACAGCCACACGAGTCCCTTCTAGGATGGCTCCCTGGATGGCCACTACTTATTGGCTGGAGCTGACACAAAATAAGAGACCTGTTCCCTCCCCAGTCCTGTGCCCTTAGTGCCACCTAGATGAGAACACTCTGGTTTCTGGGGAGTTCCTGTAAAGGCATCAAGTTACAGCTTCCAGGCTAAAGAGGGAGTGCCTGCTGGCTCCAGCCGAGTCCAGCTGCCCAGCTGCCCAGCAGGGGAGGGGTAGGGAGGTATAGCTCCAGGAGAACTGTCATTCTACCCCTGGCAGGCAAAGGAGACAGGGACGTTTTCTGTCTTGGTCTAGAACACAAGCTGCTCCAGAAACCCAAATCCAGAAAGAGGCTTTGAAAGTAACTCAGTACCCAAACAGCATACCTGAAATGAGAGCAGATTACCTTTTGACACCATGCCCTGGAGAGGACAGACCAGGAAAGAGTCAAGGAGGAGAAATGACCCTGGTGGCCTTGAGGTCTGTGCCCCTGACTTCTCTCTCAACCTGGGCAGAGGCCAGCTCCATCCTGACTGTGGAGCCTGTAGTCAGCCTGGTGCATCTGACATGACTGGGGACTCTGCAGGAGCCATTTCTCCTAACCTCCAGAGCACCGCCCCAGCTCAGACCACCATAAGACCACTGCTCTTTTCAAGGCATGCAGACCTTAGACAGTGCACCAGAGTAGAGCTGGCAGGTCCTGTCTCACCCCTACGTTGCCCTCCACCTACAGATAGAACTGCCTGAGTAGCTTATTGTGGAAGTACCACGGCAACTTCATTTTCCCACCCCCAATGGCCAGATGGGAGGTGGGGAGAAGGGTGGGAGCGGGGCACATGACACACAGCAGCCAGCTGGCCAGTGGCCTTTGACATGGCCAAGTTGGAAAAAAATGAAAAGCACCAGATTCCTTCTCTTGAAATGTGAGCCAGATGAGCAGAAAGAGCCTTTCGGGTCGAAGCTCAAAGCGTATGTAGAAAGGGGAGCCAGGACTTAGGACTGCAGACCTGAAGGGTGTCCTTGGAAGCTGAAAGGGATAAAGAAGGCAACAGAGAACAGACAGGCACCAGGACACAGAGACCATGTGGTCCAGGAGGGCGAGTATGAGAAAGAGAAAGTGGTCCCTGGACCACCTCCATCCCTTGAAGGCTCCTGACACCAGGCTTCACAACAAAATCATCTTCACATCCAGGCAGGCAAACACATTATAGGGAAGGAAAAAAGAGCACCCCACTGAGTGGTTTGCTTCTTTAGCAACATCGGTCTTCTTGGTGCTCTCATGAAGCAAGTTCCTTCTGTCCAAATGACAGGCTTTCTGAAGGGACACTTGGGATGCTCATTCAAAGAAATCCTGGATCAGACAGGGGGCAGAAAGCACCCAAAGTGCAAAAGCCCCCACAGGTAGAGGAAAAGAATACCAGGGATAAGTTAGATCAGAAGAGGAAACATGGCAGAAGGGATTGAGGAGGAAGGTTCTGAGTGCGTGGATGCGGAGCCTGCGGCACCTGGAGCTGGTGCATCAGAGAAGGAAATGGTGTGGTGAAAGAGTGTGGAAGAGACAGCAAGTGTAAGAAAATCAGATATAGACAGGAAGCAGGGTCTCAGCAGGGAAATATAGTGAACCTACATGGAGACACGACCAGGGCCACAGGTAGCCCCCATGATGGCGGTAGAGCATACCCAACCCAACGCAAAGACACAGTTGGAGATGGGAGTGGAATCAGTGACGGTCATGTGGGACACAGGAGGAAAAATCCAATAAGTTGACACATCAAGACCAAATGGTCCAGGAAAAGATGGATGACTAGCAGTTATCTGTAACTTATAATTTGTTTTGTAGCCCTATTCTGAATATTAAATAAATATCAAGGTATCACTTATTTTCAAAGTACCAAAGAAACAACTACAGAATGTTTTCTTTATTTTGGTAGAGACAAGGACTTGCTATGCTGTCCAGGCTGGTCTCAAACTCCTCGGCTCAAGCAATCCTTCTGCCTCAATTTCCCAAATTGCTGGGATTACAGGTGTAAGACTCCCCACCCCCCCACACACACCCAGTCCATGTTTCCCAAACACTCTGTGTCTAACTGTCTCTTCATGAACCCTACCCACCAAATGGCAACTGAGCTGGGCTCAGGCAGGGACAGGGTGTGCCCATGCATGCTGGCCCTTAGCTAGGGAGGGGAAGGATGGCCCAAGTTGACAGCTGAACTTCAATAAATACACGTTATCTAGAGACCACTCAGTTTTCAGAAAGACAAACTTTTCCATAAGAAGCAAGTTCCACCACTTTCACCATTAAATTCTTCTTATCCAGGTAATATTTGCTTTGAGTTCCCAGTTGGTGGCAGGGGTGAGAATATAATCCTTATGAATGATGACCACCATACCACCCAAAAGCATCTACCATGCTTTCCTTCATGGCTATTGAGCAACATCTTCAAAGCATGGATACTTCAAAATACTTCTAGAATGTGCAGGATTTAAATATGGGGCTTTGTTCTATTTGGATATCAAGGATCTTTCTTCAGTGACCTGCTCCGGGCTTCTGGCTCTACACCAGGACTTGAACTGGGTTATAGAAGCACAGCTTAGTTTGTCTTTAAGAAAACAACACTGAGGAACCATCCTGAATAAGTGAAAGAGCACAGTTCTGGTCCCTCCCACCCTCTTCCTGGGGCTGACAGGACATAGCTGAAGGGTGGGGAAGGAAGGAGTGCCCACACCATCCAGATATACCTGGGGAGCTGATGAAAGACTGGACCGCCAGGAAGCCTCCTCCTCACCTGCCTGCCTCCTCTGCTCAAGTACCTCTTGCCTTCGCTTTTATGAGTGAAGGGGGAAACTTTGACCTTGAGTTCCGAAGGATCAGGAGGAAATAAGCAAGGCTCATGGCAGGATCCCCCACGTGTCCCCTTATGATTGTCACCTGAAGCTCCAGTCAGCACCTTCAAGCAGTGCCCCGGGCAACCTGCTCTGAGGATGTGACTGTTTTCTTGGCTAAGGGAGAGCTGTCACCACCTCCAACTCCTCGCCCTCACTGAGTGTGCAGCCTGTGACTTTCTCAAACATAGAAAGAACATTCTAGGGGCAAATCACTTCCCTCTGGGGCCAGAAAGAGACTATCTCAACACTTTGTGGAGCCAAAGAAAAAGTAAAAAGCTAACTGTGTTTAAGCTAAACTGGAGAACGTGCAAACTGTATCCTGAAACACCCCAGATTTTCATGGGAAGATTTCTTGGTATTGAAGCATTACACCAAGAAAAGAACGGTCTGCATCATGCTGAAGATTTGCATTATTTCATAAAACAAGGCCCAATCTGCAGTTCACCAGCATGGCCTGAAAGATGTCCCAGCTGTGCCTGTCATCTTTTCTCTACTAAGATGCTTTTTTAAAAAATTTGTATGGGCTCAATATTTTCCTTCCTGAGCAGTCTCAAGGTTAACCCAGAGATTAAAAATAGTACATAATGTATTTTATTCTTAGTTAAGATATCAGTCACATAATACTACTGGATTTACATGTCCATTATATTTCACACAAGAATTGCCATATTCTTTCTAAAGTTAACATTTTACTGATGAATAAAAATAAAATGGAGAACAAAACAGGAAAGGAGGAAGTCAGTAGCTTCTAAAGTCCTTTCCAACCCTAACTTTCTTTTTTGTTGTTGTTGCTGTTTTTGGTTTTGTTTCGTTTTGTCTTTTTTGAGTTGGAGTCTCACTCCATCGCACAGGCTGGAGTGCAGTGGCATGCTCACGGCCACCCCAGCATCAACCTGCTGGACTCAGGCGATCCTTCCACTTCAGCCTTCCAAATAGTCAGAACTACAGGTGTGTGTTACCATGCCCGGCTAATTTTTTGATTTTTCATAGAGACGAGGTCTTGCCAAGTTGCCCAGGTTGTTCTCAAACCTGTGGGCTCAGACAATCCCCTCACCTTGGCCTCCCAAAGGCACAGGCTTGAGCCACCGTGCCAGCCTCTGACCCTAACTTTCTAAAGCCCTTTCCGACTCTAACTTTCGATCATACAAAGGGGGACTCAAAAAAAAACCCCAAAATAAATAAAAATTGTGTATTTATTCTTACATGTTTAAACTTCAGTCACCCTCAAAGTGCTCTCCATTTGATACAAGAATACCATGGAGATACTTTTTCCACTGCTCAAAACAGTTTATAAACTTATCAATTTCAATGCCTTTTAGTGTTTTTTTTGTTTCATCTCTTCCACGTCAACAAAATGTTTCCCTTTGAGAACTTTTTTTATCAGGGAAACAAAAAAGGTTGCTTGGGGTCAGATTGAGTGAACTGGGAGGGTAGGGCACAGGGGTAATGCTGTTTCTGGTCAAAAACTGCTAGAGAGGTGTAGGCAGGTATGCTCATAAATCACCCATCATGAAGTGGGCAAACATATATTAAGGATCTCCAAAAAAATTCACTGAAGCCAAAAGCAGCCTCTCATAACAATGCTAACTGATACACTGATGCTGATGGGTTCCTAAAACACTTAGCTAGCAGGGGAAGCTTGTACTACAAGGGACTCAACCTCCCCCCAAAAATTCCCTTTTGGCAGGGGCATCTCCCCTCATATTTAGCTGTGTGATCTTGGATAGGACATCTTCCCTCTCTGAATCTAGCTTCATAATTTATAAAATGGGAGGTTAGAACCCTTCCAGTGTTAACTTTCTGATTTAGTTGGGAAATGTGCAGCACAGACAATATTCTCTTCTTCCTTGAAGGAGGCCTATGCTACTTAATTATAGTAGATTGTGGCATTTGCATATATGACATCTGTGGCTTTGACTATTTCCAGAGACCTCAAAGGTCCAAGAGCTGCAGTAATCTGTTATTTTGCAGGGGCATGCTGTGAGCCTGGAATGTAGAGTCAGTCACCTGTTTAATGAGTGAAATTAGCACGCGGGCAGAAGCCTTGTCTCCATGAGGTTTTGCCATGGCATGCTGTAGTCTTAGAGGTCACAACTCTTATGAAGTCCTATAGTAATAGTCACTAAGGTGGGTATTCTTCTGGATCATGAAGATGTCAATAATGTCCCTCTCAAATGTCAAGGGTTGGCCGGGCACAGTGGCTCAAGACTGTAAACCCAGCACTCTGGGAGGCCGAGGCAAGAGGACTGCTTGAGACCAGAAGTCCGAGACTAGCCTGTGCAACATACTGAGATCTTGCCTCTACAAAAATAAATTAAAAAATTAGTAGGGTGTGGTGGCATATGCCTGTTGTCCTAGCTACTACTCAGGAAGCCGAGGCAGAAATGTTGCCTGAGCCCAAGAGGTAGAGGCTGTGGTGAGCCTTGATCATGCCACTGCACTCCCACCTGGGTGGGATGAGAAAAACGAAATGTCAAGGGTTTATTGTAAAGTGGGTAGAAAACAATCATGTACCTGTCCCCACTTCACCCTTGTCATGACCAAGTGTTAACGATGGTGACTCTAGAAACTGCAGTGGTACCACACACATCGCAGGGAGCTCTCATTCCTCTTTTGTTGACTCTATCTCGACCACACCACTTCTCCCACGTGCTGTGATTTGTCTGTCGGCTTTGATCCTCTCTACTCGAGAGTAAGATCCTTGAGAGCAGAAACACCAGCCTGTCTTATTCACCTGCTTATCCCCAGTGCCTAGTAATGTGCCTAACACAGAATAAATGTTCAATCACTGTTTGTGGAGTTACTGTGTGGTTTCCAGAAGAAGGCTCTGTACTTTTTATTTCATACTTATATTTAGTACTTATTATTCCCTTATGATATTGTGCCTATGATTCCAACAAAAAAATGTGGGAACTGAAGTGACCTGTTCAAAGTCACACAGCTGGTGAGCAGTGGAGTCATATGTGTTCATGAGACTCCAAAGTTCATGCGTTCTCATCCTACCATGCTACTATGGACACCTTTCAGGAAGTAGAGCACAAAACCAACCAAATGAATCCATGGATCCAGTACTATTGAGCAGCAGAGGCCCAGCTTCAACTTGGTTCTATTTAGAGAAGTATGGTAAGGGCAAAATGTATAATCCCACCAGGCCTGGGAGGCAAATGGAGCTACACAAAGAGGGGGTAGATTAGAAAGCAGCATCTTTCCAAGTATCACACGGCTTCTGTCCAAGTACCCTGACAGGGTGCATTTCAGTTTCTAGCTTGGTACTAGAACAGGTAGGGCCACAGGGTAAGAGCTGGGTCCTTGCTAAGTTGGGATTGGAAGCCGGAATTGATTCAATTAAACAAGTCACTTGAAAAACCACTTTCTTTTTTGGGTCTCGTGGTTTGGTCAAGAGCTTTAGAGCCTTTCAGCTCTAACTTGGGACCGGCACCATCTGCAGCTTATTAGAAATGCAGAATCTCAAGCCCTACCTTAGACTTTCTAAGTCATAACTGGCACTTTAGCAAGATCCCTGGGTGATTGGCAAGCACATTAAACTCTGAGAAGCACTAGTCTAGAGGATATTCTTGGGTTCTTTCCAGCTCTAATATTTCATGAGTTGGGTTGGGACTCTTCGTGGTAACAAAAGAACTAGCATGCTAGGCCGGGCACAGTGGCTCAAGCCTATAATCCCAGCACTTTGGGAGGCTGAGGTAAGAGGATTGCCTGAGCCCACGGGTTCAAGACCAGCCTGGGCAACATGGTGAGACCTCGTCTCTACAATAAATCAAAAACTAGCTGGGCATGGTAGCGTGCACCTATAGTTCCAGCTACTTGGAAGGCTGAGGTGGAAGGATCGCCAGAGCCCAGCAGGTCATCGTTGGGGTGGCCATGAGCATGCCACTGCACTCCAGCCTGGACAACTGAAGTGAGACTCCAACAAAAAAAGAAAAAGGAACTAGCATGCTCATTAGTTGGTGTCACACGGAGATTCAAGTAACCTGATCATCTCCACTGTGTCGTCTGAAGAATATTGCTGATTCATCAATATTAATATTAAGGGCCTCACTTATTGAGCACAGCCCATGTACCAGGGGCACTGCACACAATATCCTGAATCATGGGAATAGCCCTGCAGAAGAGATACTACTATCCCCAATTTACCAATGTGGAAATGATCTTATCGGTTAGTAAAATGCTCCCAAACCACAAGGTTAAATCAGTGGTAAAGCCAGAACTGACCCAGAGTACTGACAGCCTGTGACTTTTCCTACTCTGTAACATCACCTTTAGTTGTAAAATAGCAATTTAAAGTCTTAAGGGTAGAGCTGCAATGTGAGGACAGAGCAGCAGGTTTTGGACTCATCCTGCAATGAATGAAATCTAAAACATAAATGCAAAGGGACAGATGTGTGCATAGATTTGTTTGCTAAACCCTAGGATACCGGGACCAGAATCTCAAAATTCTGGAAGTCTCACACATTTAGAATGAATATCACACGGAAGGGAACCTTTACAAGACTCATTCATACCAAGATGTTACACCAACTGAAAACACAAATGAGTCTGAGGAAGGCTTAGCCATGTTCAGAGATCCTAGGTGCGTGATTTATTATTAATAGAATGAGGAAACTCTGATCTCCCTAAACTATCCTTCCATGCCAAGGGTAGAGAGAGTACTGAATTAGAGGAACCACAAGTCTGTCGAATTATGGCAAATGATATGGTCTTGATGTTATCTAATGCCTGAGAACAACCTCTCACATACTGACATTGCCATAACATGTGTGAAATTCCATGGAGTCTGTCCTCCCGTGAGGGTCTGTCCTTCATTTGTATGTAGAAAACACTCTCCCTAGAGCACATACAAATGGATGGTATTCTCCAGAAGGCACAGGTTTTTACTTACACTAACAAATGATGGTCCTTCCCAGCAAAATGACTAAACAGAGCACTAATAAATCAGTTTGTCAGCGGCGACTTCCTTACAGGAAACAATATCCCCTGCTCCATTTCTGGCTAGTGCAGATATGACTTACACTGAGTGCCTGCGTCTATGGTTCAGAGACTCTTAGAGCTGGAAGGACCTGCGGGAAGACATGACCCTACCTCCAGGCAAAAGAAATACTGTTATTCCCAATTTGCACATGAGAGAGTTTAGTTCCAGAGCCGCTGAATGATTTGCCCACATCATCAGGAAAGGAATGGGGTAAGGACAGAAGCAGAGTCCTTAGCTCGCTCTAGCCCATGCCTGGGCCTGGGGAAAAAAACTTCCAGGGCACCTCCCCCTGAGCTCAACGGATTCACCTCCCCTTTCCACAAGTTCCTTCCCTCCCTCTTCCAGAAGTTGTATGGCTTCACTTCCCACTGAAAATGCAATTAGCATGCTCTTGGGACAGTATGACACCCCCCTTCATACATGCCTCTTTTATTCTTCATCATCTGCTACTGCACATTGCCTGTGGACACGCACAGGTATCCAGAGATAGTTTCCCTCTCTCATCTCCATCCTGCTAGGCCACCCGGGAAAGCCCACGCTCTCGTAGGCTGCAAGTCCCAGGAAGGTCATCCCACTTTCTTTTTCAAAGCTATCCATCTGAGAAAAGGACAGGACCACCAATTTGCAAGAGGGTTCAGTGGGCAGAGGACTTGACAGGCAGTTGTAATTCAATACCCACAGTTTCTGAAGGACTTACTGGGGCAGTAACCCAAGCAGGAGTATTTCAGGAGAGTCCTGGATTATGAAAAGAGATGAGCACACAGAAGACATATCTTCTCCCATAATTCCTAAGGTGCCTCTCCTTCGCTGCTCAGCCAGATTTTGGAGCTTAGATCTGTGACTAAAGACAGATGGCCACCATCCTGGAACCTCTGCTTCTCCAAGATGTCTCCAGTATCCCAGCCACACTGGCTCATCTCCCCTGGGTTGGGCAAGGTTCGCACCATAAAACAGCTTGTGAGCATTGAAAGAGATTGCCAAAGTTCCAACAAATTCTGTAATTTCCAAATTGAAGAAGAGGTGCCTGAAGTCTGGCTATACAACACAACTGCAATATGCTACCAGGGAAAAAAGTCAGTGCCACTTGTTTTCTTGAGAATATTCTGACCGGGTTACTGGTGTCCCGGAATGTAAGGATTGGCTTCAAAGCTCATCTATGCTCTTAGAGGAAGGAGAAGCCCAAACAGTTTCCTGTCTCTTGCTTAACCACAAGGACCCTCCAAGTCTAGCATCACAAAACATCCACCCTACCACACCTCCCTCAGCCATTGGTTTGAGTCTCAGTGGACCAAATGTTCCAGGTCCTCAGACCCTGTCACTGGACCCCTTGCCCAGAAACAATGTAAAATGAGAAAACAGAAGGAGAGTTTGGAAGCAGAACCTGTCCAGAAGTTTCTGCTAATCCTGCACACCTGTGATGGAAGCAAAGTATGATGTTAACACAAACATCATCTCCGTCCTGCTAGGCCACCCAGGAAAGCCCACGCTCTCGTAGGCTGCAAGTCCCAGGGAGGTCAGTATGAAAGGTCAGAGACAGACACAGGGGGTGGGGGCCAGAAGACAAGAAGGTTACTTACACAGTCTCATCATTCTTGAATTCCAACTCCCCGTACACGTCTTCAAAGTCCTCACCACCACCCTTGGCTGTCCCTTCCATCGTCCTAAAGGGGACAAGTACCGTACCCCGGGCACCTGATGTCCGCAGGACCTTGACCTCCATGACACCAATACTCTCACTGACATGAATAGTGTCACATTCGAAAGTGAAGATGCCCGCATGGTCATCATCCAAGATAGTGACGGTGGCCACACAAGGGGAGGCCAGCACAGCCTGCGGCAAGGGGAGGCTGTTGGACATTGGTGGAGGCATCCCCTCCTCGGGCTGCTGCTCCTCCTCCACACGGACGTTGCTCAGCCTCACAAAGAAGTGTTCGTCCTCCTCGAAAATGTCGTCATCGATGATGCCCACCGAGAACTCCTTCTGAGTCTCCCCCGGTTTCAGGATCACGGTGCCCTCTGTGAATTCGTAGTCGGCCCCTGCATTGGCCGAGCCGTCCTCTGTTTTGTAGTCCACGTACATGGTCTTAGACATGTCTCCACCCTTCCTCACCACTGTTAGAAGCACAGCCCCACAGTTCTCCAGGCACTGGTAGGAGCATGGGTCAAAGAAGACCTTGGAGACAAAGTCCTCTGGCTCACTGGTATGTACCTCACTCATGCTGGAGCCCTTCTTGGCCTGTTCTGCAGCGTGTTTCTTCAATATGTTGCCTGCGCCTGTCATCATGCGGGTGGCCTGGATCCGGTAGAAGGCGCGGCTCTTCTGTTGGTGGGAGAGGGCGTAGTAATTGGCCATCTCTACCAGCTGATCTAAGTCCTTCTCCGGGTGTTTCTGTTTCAGGTCCTTGAAGGATACGGACCATTTCCCTGCGAGATTCATCCACCTCTTTCCCCTCCAGGGGCACCAGGGTCCC
Organism: Carlito syrichta; assembly: GCF_000164805.1. Taxonomy (NCBI): domain Eukaryota; kingdom Metazoa; phylum Chordata; class Mammalia; order Primates; family Tarsiidae; genus Carlito; species Carlito syrichta. The sequence goes on along the minus strand of NW_007222451.1, from coordinate 213,423 downwards.
GTCGAGGAAGTGAGAGTTCATCATCTTCCCATCCATCTCGATGCCCTTGGGGTGGTCGCCCTCCGTCTCTATGATAATCCCTCGGTGTTTGTCTGTGCGGTACTTTTTGTGCATGTATTTGTAGAAGAGCAGTCGTTTGTCGGCCACCCAGGCCAGGAGGACGCACACAGGAAAGAAGAAGAGAGTGAGGAGGCCTTCCCACACCTGGACCACGCCAGGGGAGAAGACCGCCAGGATCATGTAGAGCCAGATGTAGGCAAAGATGCTCCAGGCAGCTGTGACGAAGAAGACGCGCAGGTGCTTAATCTTGCGAGTCTCCCCATCGGGGATCACGTAGACACAGATGCCGATGATGATGAACATGTTGAAGGCTGCACTGCCCACGATGGTGGAAGGTCCCAGATCACCAGCAATAAAGCCATGGCCACACACCTCAATTAGAGACAGGAGTATCTCAGGAGCAGAGGACCCCAGGGCCATGAGGGTCAGGTTGGAGACGGTTTCATTCCAGACTCGAATGGTGGTTGTGCTGGTCTCTCCATTGGGCTTTTTGATCGTCACCTCCCTCTCTTGAGAGGTGATGACTTCAATGGATGCCATGAAGCGGTCAGCGATGATGGACACCCCAAGGAACATGTATATCAGGGCCACAAAATAGACAATAACCCTTGCAATCTTGTCCCCCAGGGAAGGGTTCTCTGGGTACCAGATGGGTAGGATGACACCCTCCTTACAGTCCGATGACCCTGAACAGGACTCATTGTTCTGCCCTGTGCTTGGCAAATCCCCTGAGCCACCAGCCTCTGCCCAAAGACCATTCAGGAAGAGCACGAAGGTAACCAGCCCAAAATGGAGAAAGGCAGAGGTGAGAGGCTGCAACCTTAACCACGCCATACACGAGACTTAGCCGCCGGCTTCTACCGCAGCACAAGTGGTCCTCCTGATGAGCCAAAGACCTGGAACAGACCAGAGAGCAGGAAAAGGCATGAGGAAAGGGGAGCAACAAATGACAGGTTCCCACCAGCACACACGGATGCTTCACCTCGAGTGACATATTGCACTGACATATGGGGCCGTCTCTCACTCGGAAAAATAGATGTCAACAGGAAGCACAAATAGCTGCTATGTCCTCAGAACCATGTGGTGGACACTGTCGAAGAATGGCTTGAAACGGCTGGGAATGCTGGGACCGGAAGCACGGGGACCCCTTCTAGCCCTGCCTCCCGACCCCTTTGTGACTCATGAGAGTTCCCAGGAAACAACTTAAAGTAGGTGGCACAAGACCTGAGTCTTCACCCCACTCACACAGCTTCTAGTGTGCTCTGCTTCCTCACCCCATTGTCCTCATCCTCAAGAATCTTGTGTAACATAGGTTTGTGAGAGCACATCCTGAGTTGAATTTTCATGAGCTGATCCCCCAGATTAGAACCCCTTGCTCTGTGCAGCATCGAGTCCACCTGGGAATAAACTCCTTCCCCAAATGTAAAACTTCCGGAGGCAAGCTATCATTCGGTGATTGCCTGGGAAATCAAGCACTGATTCCTAGCAAAGGCTGCCTGCACTATAGCTAAATTGGGGACCTGTAAGATGTGCCCAAGATCAAGTCCACAGCAACCCCCAGTCCTCCAGTAAAACATGCAGACGGACAGGTTAGGAAGCCGACTCTGGGAAGATAAGGGCCCACCAGTCATTCAAATTCTAAACCCAAACATGGAAAGGGCCAAGTGGTGGAAATCATTGTTACTGAGACAGGTAAGTTTAAAAAAAAAAAACTGGAGAGAAGATTTTGGGGTCAAATGCAGCCTCATCTCCTGGCCTCGAACCACTAAAAGGTGAGCTTGAACTCAGAGGAATGGGAAGAAATGCAGCTAAACGATGCTCACCTTTCCAAAGTCATGGCCTCATTTGGATGGAATGAGAATGAAAATAGCCACGCAATAACCAAAAATAAAAACTCCTCTTTGCTGCAACCATGTGGGCACTTTTGGTGACAGAGGGACACTGATTTTCCTTTGCACAGCACCTTCAAAGGGTTCCAAGTCCTCATCCTCCACACCTGTTCCTCCTCCTTCTCTTTCCTGTCTCAGACAACAGCATCTCCATTCGCCCAGGTAGTCATGCTGGAAACCAGGTGTTGGTCTGCAAGCCTTTCTTTCTTTTCTGTCCCTCACCTATTGCAGCACTAAGTCCTGTCAATTCTCCCTCTGTCTTTATCACCATCTTCACAACCCAGGCCACTCCTACTCCTCACCTGAACGAACCTCCCACAGGAGCCTTCTCACTGAGCTCATCATGCCATGCCAATTCCTGTCAGCTGTCCCTCACACTTTCTCATACAGTCACGGTCTTCTTCAACACAACACCCAAATGTAAGCAGGCCACATCCCTATTTGCAGTCCTTTAGCAGTTTTTTTGCTCTTGATATAAACACCATATTTCTTACCATGACCTCAAAGCCTTGCACAAACTAACTCCTTCCTTCTCTTTCCCCTTCATCCCTTGCCATTCTCGCATTTATTATATTTCAACAATGGCCTTCATTTCTACTCCTGGATTATACCAAGCTATTGTCTGTCTCAGGACCTCTGAACACTCCATTATTCATTCTTGAAATGAGTGTGTCTTCACATCCCCACTTTTTTTTTGAGACAAGATCTCACTCTGTCACCCAGGCTGGTGTGCAGTGGCATGATCCTGGCTCAAGGCAGCCTTGGCCTCCTGGGCTCAGGCGATCCTTCCACAGCCTCCAGAGTAGCTGGGACTACAGGGGCATCACCACACCTGGCTAATTTTTGTATTTTTTGTAGAGACAAGGTCTCACTATGTTGTCCAGGCTGGTCTCAAACTCTTGGGCTTAAGCGATCCTCTCACCTCAGCTTCCCAAAGTGCTGGGATTATCGGCATGAGCTACCATGCCTGGCCACCCCTATTCTTTTTTTTTTTTTTTTTTT
>NW_007222451.1:191609-210452 GCF_000164805.1 Carlito syrichta | reverse complement strand
AGTGCAGTGGCACGCTCCCGGCCACCACAGCCTCAACCTGCTGGACTCCGGCAATCCTTCTGCCTCAGGCTTCCCAGTAGCCGAAACTACAGGTGTGCGCTACTACGCCTGGCTAATTTTTTATTTATTGTAGAGATGAGGTCTCGCCAAGTTGCCTGGGCGAGTCTCGAACCTGCGGACGGCAATCCACTCACCTCAGCTTCCCAAAGTGCTGGGATTACAGGCTGAGCCACCCAGCCCGGCCCACCCCTACTCTTAATAAGGCTTTGGCTCTCAGCTTAAGTGTCCCTTTCTCAGAAAAACTTTCCTTTACCCCTAAAAATGGTCAACTCCTTTTGCTATGTCTTCTTATTATATGCTTTTCTTTTCCACTGAAACATTAAATAAATTTGGAAATTATGTGTTTATCTTTGGGATTTGATGATTAATGTCTGGCTCATCCATTAAACTGTGAACGACACAGAGCAAAGACGATGTCTTTTCTGTTTATCATGGGATCCTAAATAGTTGTTTAGTAAGTGCTCAGTGCCCATTTGGAATGAGTAAGTGTAGTCACCAAGAAAGTTTCCTAGACATCTGCCTTCTTTAAAGCATTTTTTGAGCTAAATTGTAGCCATTTGCTTTGGAAATACATAGAGATCTCATGAACAAAGCCCAACTGTATTTAAGAGACTATGCAGGACCTCGTTAAGTTTCCAACACTTGCACTCTAAGAGAAATTCCCTTGGGGACATGCCATGGTGCACACTGAAACCATGAAGGCCTTCCTCCTGCCAGCTCTGTGGAGTTACTTAGTTGCGTGTTCCCCAGTGTGGTGGCCATGTGCTGAGGCCCATTTTCTCCACGGGTCCAGAGACTAGGGGCATTGAGACAGATTTATAGGGCTTCCACCTTTGACCTCAGTCAGAGAAAAGGTTGTGAGGACGGTGGAGGCAGAGCAGGGTGGCTGAAGATGCTCAGCAAAGGCTGGAAACACACTCATCATCGGCGCTTTGCACAGGGACCCCATGCAGAGTCTGGACACCCGCATCCCAGAGCAACATGGGGAGAGAGGGAGCTCAGCTCCCGGCCTTGACCTCTGAAAACCCCAACACGGATTCCGACAAAGCCCCATGTAGGAGGAGACAGATGGCGGCACCACTGAGCAGCTTGTTCGCCAAGAGCCAACCCAGTAACAGGACGTGGCCATTGAGGGTTGACCAGAGTTGGCCTTCCAGAGTAAACGGACATCAAGAGTTGACCGGTGACAGGAGGTGGCCCCTGAGGGGCAGGACATCCCCAGGGAGGGAAAAGAGAGCTAGCTTCCAGAGTGAATGAACAGAGAGCATTGGGGCAGTGAAGTCATTCTGACCTACAGAGACAGGGAATCCCATTTAACGTGGGACTAGGAGAGTCAAGGAAGGTCATGGTCTCTGCTCTTCAGCCTGGCAGACACTTCGTAGCAACAGGTTTTTTTTATGGGGAATATGCTACCATGTGGTCAGGGTCAGAGGCCAGTTCAGAAAGACCACTCACCGAGGAAATAAACTGAAGGAAAGGATGAAAGAACACAAGGCAAGAAGATGAGATGGCTAGTAATCACCAACACTCAGCTTGGGAATTCAAGGTAGAAAAGGCACCATGAGTTCCCAGCTGCTTGGTCCAGCCCTGCTAGGACATGGCTATGGACTGAGAGGTCACAGGGAAAGGGGACGCCTTTGATGACCAAGTCAGTGGTCATGCTTTATGCCACTGTCTTTACTGCCCAGACACCAACTGAGACAGATCCCAACCTCCTGGGGTTCACCACAGTCCCTTAAGACTCCCAGATAATCTTTGGTTCCAGAAGGCTCTTAACCACTCCTGATGCATACTCAATTTGTTACTCCCAGGATCATCCCAAATAATAAAGATATGAATAAAAGCAATGAACATTTGCAAGTGCTTATTGGTGCACAATGCTGAGTACTTTCTCAATTAATTTTCACAACAACCCTATAAGATTAGTAATATTCTTAGCCCTTTTTTTAAAAATCAGGTCTCATTCTGTCACCCAGGCTGGAGTGCAGTGGCATGATCACCACAGCCTTGAACTCCTGGGCTCAGGCAATCTTCCTGCCTCAGTCTCCCAAGTAGCTGGGACTACAGACATGTACCACATCTGGTTTTACCACACCTAAGTTTTTAATGTATTTTATTTTATTTTTTTTGTAGAGACAAGTTCTTGCTATGTTGCCCAGGTTGGTCTTGAACTTCTGGGTTCAAGCTGCCATCCCCCTGTCTCAGCCTCTCAAAGTGTGAACCACCATGCCTGGCCAATCCCTATTTTACATTTTGGGAAACTGACTCTTAGTTAAGTCATTGACTCACAGTATAAAGTCAGGAAATAGGAGAGCCAGAACTCACACACAGATGACATAAACTATGGTTTTAACCACTCCATTTTACCAAGATGTCTTGCTTTGTTGTAAAACACTCATGTCCCCCAATCCTTTTCCAGTGTGTTGTGGATTTGGGAGCAAGATGACTGTCCCACACCCACTTAGAAAGAAGTTGGCCATCTGTGAAGCTGCCTAGTCCCCAGCCTCACCAGGGAAGTCCCAGCACCTGCTGCGACCTCCCACCTGTCACTGCCTGGCAAACACTGACAAAAGCCTGTCGCTTGCCAAACCTCATGGGAACGAGAGATAAGACGCAGTGCTTGCCCTCAAAAGTGTGATCTAGCAGGCACGGAAAGGGCGCCCGCAGACACTTTTCTATAAGCAGCAGAGGGAAGGGCAGAATGCCACAGGGAGAGGAAGAGGGTGCGGAGCCAGTTCTGGATCCAGGATGGTGCTCTGGAGGGGGCGATCCCTGCAATGAGTCTTCAAGCATGAGTGTGCTTTGGTGGGGAAAAAAAGTGGGAAGGGCACTCAAGTCAGAGAGAATAGTCCAAGCAAAGGCACAGAGACATGAAAAGCCTGCTGTGGAGACAGGGACACAAGGAATCTGACAGGAGACAGAGGGTCGAAGATGAGGCCGGACTGCAGGGAAGACTTGTATCTCAGTCAAGAAGATGAGAGTATATCCTAAGGACAGTGAAAGGCTGATGATAAGATTTTAAACAGGAGAATGACATGGTTCTATCTGTATGGCAGAAAACCCAGTTTGGGTACGGCACGGGGGCTCACGCCTATAATCTCAGCACTCTGGGAGGCAGAGGCCAGGAGTCTGAGACAAGCCCAGGCAGCATAGTGAGACCCCTTCTCTACAAAAAGTAAAACTATTAGCAGGATATGGTGGTGAGTACCTGTAGACCCAACTATTCGGGAAGCTAAGGCGGGAGGATCGCCTGAGCCCAGGAGTGGAGCTTGAAGCTATGGTGAGCAGTGATTGTGCCACTGACTCCAGCCTGGGTGACAAAATTAGGCCCTTATTCAAAAGAAAACAAAAGAAAGAAAAATCTTTTCACTACAGGGTCTAAAGAGGCTATCAGGAGCAGGAGGTTAGCTGAAACATTATTGCCAACTGAACCCATGCAGATGAGGAGGGTGGGCCCAGGGTGGACTCTGCCGTGATGACCCTCTGCCCCAGGGTCATCTTCCTCTCCCTCAGTCAAAGCCCTCCCCGGGCCTCTCGCCTGTTTCCTGGATTATCTCCCTGATGCCCCAGGCCCTCTGCAAGGTGTCTGTGTCCTCAGCAGTAGCTCCCAACATTTTTTAATATCACTGGCAAATTTAATTAAAGTCACTGTTCCTCTCTCTTCCAGATCATTAATAAAGCAGTGCCACCAGGCCAGATGGAGCACATGCCCCTCCTGCGACGCCCTCCACTCTCTCCAATGGGAACACTGCTCCAGGCCTGTCGCAGGTCCATGGAGAGTCTCCTGCTCTGCTTCTAAATCTGGGCCCCGCACAGGAGTCACAGTCAATCCACATTAAAGTTTTAGGTGCAGCTGGGCTCCACTAAATCCAGCGCGTCACCCGCGTCCCACACGCCTCCTGCACCTCCTCTGCTTCCAGGATATGAGAGTCAGGGCAGGGTCCTTCTCTCTGGGGCGATACCCCCCAGACACAGGGTCTCAGCACCCTACTCTCTACAGTAGGAACGACGTGGTCTCCACTGCTTAGGTGGCCTGACTGCCACAACCAAGACTTGGTTCTAAGGAGGAACACGTCACAATGCCAGATGTTTTTCTTACAGCATTATCTTGGTGAATCTTTACAGTGAAAGAGGCACTACCATCATCATAGCTATTTTACAGATGGCAGATGAAAGTTCACAGAGGTCAGGTAATTTGCCAAGGATCCCAGTTAGTAAGTAGAAAGGTAAGCATTTGAGTCCAGGCAGTCTGCCGCCAGGGTGCAGGGTGTCACCACTGGACTTGGTAGATACCCTAGGTTTGGAGACCCCTTGGAGCAAGGGCTGGGGGATGGCAGGGTGAGTCTTTCTGGATGTGTAGGCCTCCCCGGAAGCCTGGAGGCTCCACGCACTCGGATTTGAAAGCAGGAGGCAAGGACCTCTTTCCTAGTGGTGCCTGGATGAGCTGGGAGATCCTGGAGATCCAGGGACCCTCTCAGGGCACCAGCATCCCCACCCTGAATTCAAGTGGGGCCAGATGTTCTCTACCATTCCATCCAGTCGCAGGTGATTGCTGACAGGAAAGGGAAGAGGCGAAGGGACACACCTAAGTGAGGTTGGCCCCAGCAGTGTGAGCCTGGCATGAAGTCAGACTTCCAGGGAGGCCTCAGAGACTAAGAGCTGAGGGGGGCTGGCTGGAATGGGGGGGCGGGGGTTGGGGACAGTCAAACAGCACCCCCATTCTAGATTTGCCTAAAGCTCCTTGGATCAAACCCATATGTTAAAACAACTGCTTCTGGCCCATTTCAGGCCAGACATGGCACTAACAGTTGGGGGTACAGCCACAAGTCACACCTCCAACCCTTAGAGCTTATCTTTTGATGAGAGATAGGGAGAGATAGGCAATGAATGATAGGAATAATTGACTACAACTATGTTCCTGGGAAGTGATATCTTTTTCTTCTGCTGCTCTAAGCACTCAGGTTGGTGGCACCACTGCCGCCTCGAGCCACATGGGCAGTGACTGCCCTGCAGAACTTTATACTGCAGACCAGGGGTGTCCAAACTTTTGGCTTCCCTGGGCTGCATCGAGTAAAGAGGAATTGTCTTGGGCCACACATAATTTATGTAATGTAGTTATGTATATACATTATTTCTTTTTTATATTTTTTATTATAAAATTTAGAAAAATGAGAATAATATAAACCTAGTGGGAAATTTGACCTTGTTTTTGTAAAACGAATCTATCCATGTTTGGTTCGATGGAAGTGGCTGCAATTCTTAGTGAGGTCTCAAGGTGTTTGACACAAATGTTTGTTTGAATTTTGCACTTCATGTGCTTCATAACTGAAAAGAACTGCTAAAAAACACACAATGTTAAAAGATATTGTGGGGCTGCATTACTGGTTGTCCTGGGCTGCATGTGGGCCGTAGGCTGGACATGCCTGTTTCAGCCAATCTTGCAGTAGTGTGTGAAATGATACTATACTATTCTTGCTGCTGCATTTGTCATATTTCACCTTCCCTGAAGACCCTCAGACCCTAATGACTCCCGAACTATATGACAGCTTTGTGGAACCCTGCTGACCCTCTCCCAGGCACCAGCACAGGCTAGGGCAGTCGCAGGCCTCAGTCTCCTCACACCCTATAAGAATCAAGGATTTAAAACAATGACCACAACAGTGACTACATCCATTCATCAAGCACCTACTCTATGGCCAGTGCTGTGCTAGGCACTTTTATATCTGTTATTTAATGCCTCACAACCCCACAACAGATAGGTATTGTCATCTGTTTTAGAAACAAGGAGACTGAGGCTCAAAGATTGATAATTCACAAGCCGAGAAGGCTACAGCTGGGCTGTAAAACTTGGTAGGTCAAGTGCTGAAGTCTGTTGTCAAGCCCCAGGGGTGAAAGAGTTGGTGGAAGATCGGGCTAGGAATCTGGGTCCCTTAGGTCAACAACCTCAGGTTCTAGAAAGCTCTACCGCTTCGGGGAAACCTTCCCTGGCAATGCCCTTCTCCTTAATTTCAAAGTGAGTCATGTATTTCCTTAGGTTCCTCTAACGCTCTGGTCACCACTGAAGTACTTGTCACACTTTACTGAACTTATTTGTTTCCATGTTCGTCTTCTACACTCTTCTGGAAGCTTCCTGAGGGATTTCAACTCAATTAAGAAAGCTTTTTTCTTGGTGACAGTGAGTGATCACACTCAGTGAAACTCTGCTGGTAGAGCTAAGAGGTTGGTTGGACTTAGCCTCTGATATCCTCTATGGTTCAAAGATGTCTGAAATTGACCAGACTTGTGGAAGCAGGAGGACTTGGCTCCCTGTGAGTCCTTGACATATCTGAGGAGTTGCAGACACCAAGAGTGGGCCAGAGGGCCAGGAAGACAGAAGACTTTGCTCAACTTCATTTAAGTTCTGCTTCTCCATGGCTGGAGCTTGTCTGCATTAAAGCCATTCCTTGCTGGAGACAGTGCAGGAACTGGGACCACATTCTAGAGACTGCTATGCACCTGAGTAACTCTGGAATGCTAAAATATACAGAAAACTTGCAATCCACTGCAGACCTAAGTTTTGGACTCTCTGGGAGTAAAGCCTAGATATTTATGATTTTGAAAAGTTCTTTAGTTTAACTAAAGGTACTAACAAGATGGAGAATCCTGAAATAGAAGTCAAGGAATACCACCTGACTACAACATCTGCAGCTTGGGGATTCCAGTCATGAGGGACTCACTTTGGACGGGGAGAAGGCCCCTCAGCGGACCTCACGTCAATTCACAAATGGCTTCACAAAGCCTTTCTATGCCCTGTACAGACATCCCGCTCTCCCAGACTAACCTGCTTTCATCCCTTGCCAGGAAGAGTCAATGTCAATTCCCTGCCCACAGATGCCAGTCCCCTGTTTCTCTCCCTAAACCTGCTGCCTGCTTGGTCTACACTCACACCGAAGAAATGAAAAAGACCCAGAACCCCTTGTCTTCACAAGAAGGGGACAACCTCCAGCCATTTCCAGCAAGACATGTTTCTAGTTGTTTTTTTCATTTGGTGACAATAGCTTGGGTCTACTTCTCCCCACTTTCACATGGCCTCTGTTCACTCCCTCCCTCCCTCCCCTCATTCAGTCATTCATTCATTCATGCATGCATGCATTTGTATGAAACCCTGCCTGTGTCACAGGCTGACTTTCACTGAATTTTTGTGACAAGCTTACCCCTGATTTGTTCCAAATTCATTTTTTTACCATGCCCTCAAAAAAAAAAAAGAAGTCCCAAGAGGGTAGGAGTTTTTATCTGGTATTTCTGTATCTCCAGTGCCTAAATCAGCACCTGGCATGTCATGGATGCTCAGCATATATTTATTGAATGAATGGATATATTGAATGAATGTGCAAAAATAGGAGGGAGGAAATCCAGTGATTCCTCCCAGCTCTGGCAGTGTTCAAATGGAGGCTAGAAAACCATCTGTCGGGGATGCTGTGAGCAAGGCTTTGTGAATTTGAGTAGCATGAACAAAATATAATCCCTCCAAAAAAGCTCCCACTTCACTGGAGAACAGGGACAAAAAAAAAACGATCATGACAAAACAAGCACATGTGACAGGTCAAGGGATCCCAAGGAAAGGACAGAGCCACACCACCTGGGATCTTCGGAGTCAGTTGTGTGAACCAGGTATCTGAATAATGAAAGGAGCTGCCTGGGCAGAAGCCCATGTGTCCCTAGCCAAGGCCATGGGAAGCCCACGCTGATGGCCATGAGAGCCTGAACAAACATCTGTTTCCAGAATGGCGAGCTGTGTGGCTGGAGGACAGAGCACTTGGAAGGAACTGCAGAGGTAAGTGAGGAATCTCAGGTAAAGGCCCTGAGTGCCCAGCCCAGGATGTGGGCATTGCCTCAGAAGCAGGAAGGAGCCGCTGAAAGGTTTTTACTCACAGGAGGGCCAAGACCAGTGCTTTTCTTCTGGCTAGGCAACCTAGAGTGACAGAGAGTGGGAACTGGACAGGGAATAAAGGCAGGGCCAGACAGAGGCAGCAGGTCTGCTGCAGGCACACCGGCAGGAGGCCATGGGGACCTGAACCCAGGTGGTGGAGGCAGGGCTGCTGGGGAAGGCGGGTTTCAGGGCCACCAAAAGGAGAATCAATAGAAGTTGGAGTTCAGGTGCGGTGGCTGAAGGCTTTAATCCCAGCGTTTGGGGATGCCAAGGCGAGAGAATTGCTTGAGCACAGGAGTTCAAGGCCAGCTTGGGCAACATAGTGAGACCTCATCTCTACAAAAAAATCAAAGAATTATCTGAGTATGGTGGTGCATGCCTGTAGTCCCAGCTACTCAGGAGGCTGAGGTGGAAGGATCGCCTGAACTCAGGAGGCTGAAGCTGCCATGTGCTGTGATTGTGCCACTATACTCCACCTGGGTGGCAGAGTGAGACTCAGACTCAAAAAAAGAGGGCAGAGCCAGAACCAAACCACACTAGGCACTTCTTCCCTACACTGCCTCTGCCAAATTCATCCTCCTTCAGAGATCTCTATACCTAAAGAAACAGATGCTGGAGAAAGCAACGTGAAACCATCAAGCCTAGATACTGCTTGTCATTAGGACTTCCTGTAATGGTGACAGAGAGACCAATGAGAGTTCTGGGCTCTCCAAGAAGTGCCTGGACCCAACCAAGGCCTGAGACCACTCCTCAGTCAAACCCAGGGAAGAACCATTTGTGGATTCAACAGTCCAGACTGTGGTGAGCTCTGAGATGTGCTGACAAGGCAGGTCTGGTCCCGCCCTGGAAGAGCACATAGAAATGTACCCAAGATCAGTATCTAAGTGGGGCCAAGCATGTGGAGACTTCGAAATGCTGCCCAGAGGTGGCTTGTGTCTGCTGCACATGAGAATGCAGTGTCACATCAAAAAACAAACCCACAGAACGCAGTGCTCCTAAGAAAATCATGCCAATAAAAAAAAATTATCATTTAAAAAAAGAAATCATACCAGCCAGAATGATAGATTTTTTTTTTTAGTTGGGGTCAGACAATCCTTCGGTCTCTGCCTCCCAAGTTGCTGGGACTACAGATGAATTCCACCACCCTTGGCTAATTTTTTTTTTGAGTCGGAGTCTCACTCTGTCGCCCAGACTGGAGTGCAGTGGCCGCTTCCGGCCACCGCAGCCTCGACCTGCTGGGCTCCGGCGATCCTGCCGCCTCAGCCTTCCGAGTAGCTGGAATTACAGGCATGCACTACCACACCCGGCTAATTTTTTTAAATTTATTGTAGACATGAGGTCTCGCCACCCAGGCGGGTCTCGAACCCGCGGGCTCAGGCAATCCACTCACCTCAGCCTCCCAAAGGCGCGGGATTACAGGCTGAGCCACCGAGCCCAGCTTACTTGGTTAATTTTTAAAATTTTTTGTAGAGACATCTTGCTGGCTTGTCCAGGCTGGTCTGGAACTCCTGGGCTCCAGCGTTCCTCCTGCCCTGGTCTCCCAAAGTGCTGGGATTATAGGTATGAACCACTGCACTGTGCCCAGAAAGTATTTTTTAAAGATCCAGAATATTGAGATGAACTCAAAGCCTAGAGTTGCTACAATAAAATCCGATGCTGCTTGTCAATTCATGAACAGAAGTATTTGTCGAGCACTTACTACACGCCTGTCACAATTCTAAGTGCTCTGAAGATCATTTTTGCCTGAATCTGCTCTCAAACTTATTGAGTGCCACATCTGTGTCACACTTTGCTTCAGTCGCTGGAGAGTCAATATTCCATCTCTCACCTGGACCTCTCAGTAGCTGGCAGCCTCACCCACCCCCTTCAGTCTACTCTCCACAAAACAGCCAGTGATATCTTTTTAAATGTAAATCAGACAGATAGCACCATTCTTTGCAGCTCTGCTCTTTCTGCAGACCCCCACCCCCTACCAACTTCTCTTCTAACTTCTTTTTATTTTATTTTTTTTACTTTTTTAGAGAGATAGGGTCTCACTCTCACCCAGACTGGAGTGTAGAGGCATGGTCACGGCTCACCGCAGCCTTGACCTCCTGGGCTCCACTTCCACCCAGATGGAATTTATTGAAGTTTCTAGAACAGGCCAGATATGTGCCTGTCTCAGGAACTTTGAATTTGCTGATCCCTCTGCTTGGAAAAACCGTACCCTAAATATCTGCTAGGTTATTTTTTCATTCCATTCAGGCCCTCCCTTATAGAAAGGCGACCCCTCCCCCTACTATCCCCACTTTTCATTTTCTTTACAGCCCTTATCACTTGCTGAAGTTGCCATTACTTTTCTTGCTCACTGGTTTGTCATCTAATAATATCCCGTAGATGCATCCCATCTGTCCACCTCTGTGTTCTTAGGGCCTTGACCTAGAGCCTGCAGAGAGCCCAGTGAGTACTTGTTGAAGGGATGAGGGCTAACCCCGCAGGATTGGGTGACTCTGGAAAGATGCATGGGCGGGAGACTTCACACTTCCTGGTGACCCTTAGGATGCATGATTAAAGCCAATGACCTCAGAGAGAAGAACATTTGTTCATTCAGGAGAACCAATGGGACCACCTCATGCTGGGACTATAGTTGTGTCTGTTTCTCCCCACCCTTGCCCTCACTCTCATCTGTGCCTCACAATGACCAACATTTATTCTGCATCATTCATTCGACATAGCAAGAGTTACTACAGGACATATGACCACATGGGAATTGTAAACTGAAGCCAGACAAGAGCAAAAACCAGGCCACACAGGACCTTGAATACAAGAAGCTGGAAAAAATGGCAAAAGGTTTTTGTGTAGGAAAATGACCAGCTTAAACAGGTGTTTTGGGAGGGGACTCTTGTAACTGTGGTTTAAGTGAACTGAAGGAGGGAGAGGCTGGCATTGGGAAGATGGTTTACAAAGCCCTCTCACTCGCAGGATCTTATTTAATCCTTCCTGTGAAGACAATCACACACATGAGGGAACTGGGACTCAGTTAACTGCCGAGGCTTTCTGTGCCAATAAATAACAGAGCCAGAGCCCAACACCCTGGTGCTCTGACTGCCTGAGCTCTCCTTCCTCCAGGCCTGATGGAATCATCATTTGGGAGGACCAAGAGAAGACAGTCACTGCACCGGAAGGAAGCAAGGCCAAGGTCCAAAGAGCGAGAAACCCAGGCAGCCCAAGGTGGACACTGTCCCTGCCCCTCCCTGCCCCAGAGAGAGCCACCTGGACTCTGTCTTCTGAAGTCACCCTCAGGGTGGGAGGGACTGCCGTCCCGCTGCCCTGCTACAGAGCCATCAGGGGCCGTTCTTCAGGGGCCAGATTTATTTTAATGCCATTTAATTTATCTTAATTTTTTAAATGTTGAAACATGGAATTAAATCATTCATTGCTTGAATGAAGAACAAAGAAAATCTGGCAAGCGGTCAAAGTCATCTCTCCGAGACCAGGCCGGGAGTTCTGTGTAATCAACTCTAGGGCTGCTCCAGGTCATTCTTTTACAAAAAAGTGCTAGGGGCAGACTCCTTGGACCTCCAGCAGAGCTGACCACCATCTGGGCAGGTGTGCAGTTCCCAGGTAGCTTCCCCTTGAAGTCAGTTCCTCCAGTAGTTCCTTCCAAGGGGCTAAGAGGCATAGGCTTGAGATGATTCTCCCAGTGTCACTAGGGATGGGTTGGACGGAGCCTCTGGAGTCAATGAGCAGAGCTGCTCCGGAGACCCAACAGAGTCTACCTGGCTCTGAATGTCTCTTGCCTAGGGGTTCTAGGAAGGGCGGAAGCACAGGAGTTAAGACAGGACAGCTGAAACATTCGAGAATCTAGAGCCCTACTAGTCACTCCGGGAATGCTCTGGAGTGTCATCGGGGAGCGTGGGGGCTGAATAGTGACTGTGCGCTTGAGAAGAGCCAACCTGGGTCATGGGGCACCCAACCCAGCTCGGGGTGCCTTGGAGGCGATGCATACAGATGGCTGAGTTGACCGATCACCTCAACCTTTAGAGACACAATGTGATAAAAGACATACCAGGAGCTTTATGTTATAGCTGAAGGTTCTAGAATGAAAGATACTGATTGTGAGCACTATACGTAGTCTTAGCGGGACGCAATCCATCTGCTAGGAAACAAGTTTTGCAGAATACAGAGCCATTAGGTCCAAGAGGAACTTAGTAGTGAACACACCCAACAGAAACTCTTGATGAAAAAAGAATCCAAGAGAGCGGAGGAAGGTCTTGCCCGTCATCAGAAGTGACAAGAACTTGAACACTACCTTCTTACCACCAGCTCAGTGCTTCTTCTATGAAGTCACACTCCCTGTTCCTGGGTGAGTTTCTGACTGCTCCGCTGTCTTCTTTTATGATAAATAGAATAAGTTCCCTTTCTTGACCTTGTTTCACTTGCCTCATGAGGTGGCTTATTCATTTATTCACTCCTTCATTTTTCATTGAACACCCACTCTTCCAGAGGTCATGTGACAGAGAGTGGGAGAGAGAAAAAGTACTTGGTCCAGGAGGGGTGGTAAGCCACAGCAACAAAGTAAAACAAAAACCCAAATGCATTTCAGAAAGTGTAAAGGGCTCATGGAAAACAGATGCTGTGTGATCAAAATTCACAGGAGGAAGGGACCTGCTTCTCCAGGAAGCCTTTTCCTCAGTAAGAAGCATCTGAATTGAGCATCGAAGAACAGGCAGAATTCCTAGGGGGAGGTAAACTGTGGACAAGGCATAAAAGAGCAAAGGGTGCATTTACTTAAGTGACCACGTGGGGACTGTAAACTGAGGGCAGACAAGAGCCTTGAATAAGAGGAGTGGGAAAAAATGGAAAAAGATTTTTTGTGTAGGAAAATGACCAGCTTAGGAGGGTGTTTTAGGAGGGGAAATCTTGTAACTGAAGGAGGGAGAGACGCTGATGTTGGAAAGATGGCAGGAAGCCATTTTTTACAGAGTAATAATAGTTACCACTTCTTGCAGCAATGGTAAGAACTCAATGGAAAAATCAATGGAAAGGACTTTGCAACTGAGTGGCTGACAGATGGTAAACACACAAATACCATCATTATTATAGGACAAGAGGTTATAAAATCTGCACTTGAGTAGTGGTAGTAGGGATGGAGGAGAGGGGGATGGGCTTAAATGACATTAAGTAATGCTTGAGGAACAAAGTGGAGGCGTCAAAGGTCCACTTGGGGGGTTTGAGTCAGGGTGACTGAACATTTGCTGAAACCATCAACAAAAAGTGACAAGGCAGGAGGAGACGTTCTGAAGGACAGAGAGAGCATCAGGCAAGTAAAAACTCAATTCAGCTGATGGGACATCCTATTGATGTGGCGCAAGTGGCCAGAAACAAGCCCTAGGCTTGATGGGCGAGAATCACAGACTCTGGGAACCATCCACATGGGAGCAACAGCACAGACCCCTGGGAGAGACAGCAAGGGATGATGGAGGAAGGGCAAACTGGGAGGGAGAGGAAGCTTAGAGCAGAAATGAAAGGGGACCACATAGAGTCAGGGAGACTAGGAGAGCTCAGTGTGAAAGAAGGCACAAGAAGTCCTAAGAAGTTAATGGCCAGCATTATCTGGGGGGGAGGGGAGGGGAGGGGAGCAAGACAGGGAGCTATCTGGAATAAATCACTATATCTTGGGGAATGAGATGTCCCTGGTAGATGACAGTAGGGCAAAAGGTGGAGAGGAGTAGAAAGCAAGGGGTTAGATGAGTGCGTGGGTGTGATGAGAGAGAGAAGCCCAGGCATGTCAAGAGTCTATTGAAGGTGTGACAGGGAGGGAGAATGATGGGAGGAGGAACTGGACATGTGATATTCTCTTTAGGATGGGGTTTGTGGAAGGAGAGGACTGTGTGTTGAAGGAGAAAGAGATTTCTTTCTGTTTTGGGGGGGTTTTGTTGAGTCGAAGTCTCACTATCACACAGGCTGGAGTGCAGTGGCACGCTCATGGCCACTGCAGCCTTGACCTACTGGGCTCAGACGATCCTTCCATCTCAGCCTTCCAAGTAGCTGGAATTACAGGCGAGTGCCACCATGCCCGGCTAATTTTTTGATTTATTGTAAAGACAAGATCTCGCCAAGTTGCCCAGGCTGGTTTTGAACCCTAGGCTCATGCAATCCTCTCGCCTCCACCTCCCAAAGTGCTGGGGTTACAGGCATGAGCCACCCGCCTGGTTGAGAAAGAGATTTCGGATACAAGAAGGAGCTGGAGGAATTCACAACCATAGGGCTGGGGTGGCCCTGGGCACCGTGGTGGAGGGAGGATCTTTTTGCTCCGAGATGAGTGACAGAAGAGGACAAGGAGCCAACCAGGGAAGTCAGGGCACAGAGACAGATGCTGACCGCACTCATACTGCTTGGCTCCATTCTTCAGAACTCCGAGGTCCTTTCTCCCTAAGTGACTGGGAAATCGCCACATGGAAGCTGGGCAGAGGTAGTGTCCAGTCCGCTTCCAGATCCAGTCCCTATGTGACCTGGCATTCCTGCACACCACCAGGAAAGCCCTGCCATTCCAAATACCAAGCCCATAAATGGCTACCTGGTCTGTTCCAACTGACACCTAGGATGAAGTCATGTTGCAGCTGTGACTCCGTATGCCAAATCCACATAGTTCTGGAATGAGTGTTCATTCCCTCTCCATACCATCTAAAGCATCCATATCTATACACATGTGATTTTTGCTGTCTAGGTCTCCTGCTCTACAGGCCTATGGATCTAACCTTCCTAACCTTCCTAACCTTCCAGGCTCCTTCATGAGACCCTTCCCCATCCTCACAGATCTCCCTGTCTCAAACCTTTGAGAGCTGGCCTTGCTCAGCAGCCCAATGGGCCAGGAAATGTGTCCCACACTCTTTGGAGTTTTTTTCCCCTCTCCTCTAAGGCATCCCACCCAGTATTGGGTTTAGAGCAGCATCATTTCATAGAAGACAGTTTTTCCACGGACTGGGGAGGGAGGAGGTTTTGGGATGATTCAAGCACATAACTTTTATTTTTTTTATTTTTATTATTTTTTTGAGTTGGAGTCTCACTCTGTCACCCAGACTGGAGTGCAGTGGCCGGTCCCGGCCACCGCAGCCTCAACCTGCTGGGCTCCGGCGATCCTTCCGCCTCAGCCTTCCAAGCAGCCGAAATTACAGGCATGCGCTACCAAGCCCAGCTGATTTTTTTTTTATTTATTGTAGAGATGAGGTCTCACCAAGTTGCCCAGGCGGGTCTCGAACCTGCAGGCCCAGGCAATCCACTCACCTCGGCCTCCCAAAGTGCTGGGATTACAGGCTGAGCCACAGAGCCTGGCCAGCACATAACTTTTATTGTGCACTTTATTTCTATTATTGTTACACTGTAATATATAAGGAAATAATTATACAACACACCAAAAAAGGAGGTGCAGATGGAAGCAGCAAATAAAATAATGGGCAGGCCATGCACTGACTAAATAAGTGCCAGATTCTGACTTAAAGCCTGCCGCCAGATGCAGCTGTACAACCAAAGCACACCAACTCACTTGCCACTCACTGATAGGGTTTTGATAAGAGTTCACAAGCAATTGATTTATTTTGGTCTCTGAGCAGTCAAACCTCACTGCTCATGTTAATCTGTATTGGCAGATGCTCCCCAGGGCTGGCGTCACCACCTCAGCTCTACCTCAGATCATCAAGCATTAGATTCTCATAAGGAGCATGCAGCCTAGATTCCTCACACGCGCAGTTCACAATGGGGTTCATGCTCCTATGAGAACCTAATGCCACCGCTGACCTGAAAGAAGGCAGAGCTCAGGTGGTAATGCAAACGATGGGGAATACTGATGAAGCTTTGCTGGCAGGCCCACCACTCACCTCCCGCTGTGCGGCCCAGTTCCTAACAGGCCACAAACCTGGTTTACAGTGCCCATGCAAAGAAAAAGCAACAACCGAACATAGCTCAGCCTCACTAAAGAATAGAATGGAACTTTTTCCTAGAAGGTCATCTCTGGTGTGTACACTAAAATAGAAAGAGGAAGTTCCTGCCCTCACCCTCCCAGACTGCCGGGACCACAGCTGGGCTCTGACAACAGTCTCCTACTTTTCTGTGTCCTCCTGCTCTCCTGACATTCCAATTTCAGCACGTGGTCTACAATGTAAGTCTGACCCTTTGCATCCATAGTTAAAGCCTCCTCTACCCCCCACCAGACACTCAGTGGGAATTCTTAACATGGGTACAAGCTCTTCAGTGTTTGACCCTGAAGTCTTCTCAAAACTCCTCTGCCCTGCAATGTACCCTGTCTTCCATCATCTGGAAGAGCGCTTATCCACTTTAGGCCTGTGCATACTAATCCCTTCACACACGACTCTTTCTCCCTCCCCTCCTCTCTCCCCCCTGCTTTCACCAAAGCTAACTGCCATCCATTCTCCCTTTCTGGGCCTGGTGGTCCCCACGAGGCCGCCAAGGCCCCACGGAGAGACACTCTTCCTAATGCTTCCATTGACCTGAGCTTCACCCTCCACTGGCAGAAGTCACTGTATATGCGACTATTCACCAGTTGATTATCCCTGCTGGAATGCACGTTTGTGAGGACAGGGGCCATTCTATTTTATTTGCCTCTGCACTTAGCATATGCCTGGCAGAGTAGGTTATGTATCAAATAAATGACTGACTGATGGATAAATGAATGCTTTCTCTTTTGGAGTACAGTGTTGTTCTGAAGCTTACACATATTTGAATCTCTAGGCTCAAGTGAAAGGAGGGTTTTCCTCTCTTCTTATCTCTCCTTGTTTAGAGAGAAGTCAAGACGTATGACACATTCCCCAAATCTGGACTGTGGGCAATGACCAGACCATGCAGGCTGGGGAACAGTGGCCCCAATCACCATCCATAAACAACACCAGCAACTGTACCCAGAGACCTCACAAAGAGCCACCTCACACAGGGACGGACAGGGCCGGCTGGGATAAGGGGACACCCCATCAGCTTCAGGGTCCAAGTCCCTGGAGGAGCACTGGAAGGGGCTTTTTAAACAGGGTCAGTTGGATAACCATAACCCTTTTCTGGCCAGGAGGCCTGGGAGGGCAGTGGGAAATGGAGATGGGAGGAGCAGGAATGGGGAGGGGAAGAATGGAACTCGTCTCTCCAGTTCTATTCACGCCACCAGTGTGAACTGTGTGCCTACCTAGGAGCTAGGCCTGGAGACGCAATGACAAAAATCACTGGCGGCCTTTCCTCCCTCCATGGGGTTTTCTGTCTAGAAGTTCATAGGCATGATTCCATTACGTAAATGTATTCAATGTGCACCTTTCAACGACTTCAAGGCTATAGGTTCAGGGGTATGTTACAGGTGCTGGAAGAACAAGAAAGCATGCCAAGTAGAGGAACCTGCAGGAATGCCCTTCCCTGCTCTATCATGTGAAAGAGAGAAGCACCTCACCAAGCTCAGCTCCGTAGGCCCCGCCTGCTTCTTCTCAACCCCACATCTACACTTTATTTCAAGAAAAGGAGGTCCTAAAACAGCCTTGTGTCAGGGGACTGCTGACTGAAAACTGGACAGCAACAAGGACTGGGAGGTGGCCCACACCCAGCCACTCCAAGCTCTGAACATTCTCATCTGGAGAACTGGAGGCGTGAGGGGCAGGTGGGACTTGGACCCAACCAACCCATCCAGCTGCCAGACGAGCAGCAAGAAGCCAAGCACCCTGGCCCAGTGTACTGATCCTCTATTTCAAGAAGAGCAAGACGCAGCAGCTGTATTTGAAAATCGAGGTAAACAAGAGCTCAGCTCAAGTGGATGGGACGCGACAGCTGTGGAAGATTAATCACACACGGCTGCAAGTCACCAGGTCGCAAGGGCCAGGAGGCGGCTTCCCTTTTGGTGCCCCCCAGAAGCCCGGACGTGTTCCTCTCATGTCCCCACCCCTGCTCGTGTGTCCCTTGACCACCCGGGAGCTCAGTGGCTGGCACCCAGCTGCAGCCTGCATATCAGAGAAATTGCACCCATTTCAGTCCTTCTGCTCGGGAGACCTAACCAGCAAATGCTCAGGGGCTGGCTTCTTAATCGCCAGGGAGAGGAGAGAGAGATGCAGACAGGAAGAGAGAGAAAGAGAGAGAGAGGAGGCAGCAACGAGCGGGTAAATTTATGGCACTGCATTAAAGACGTTTGTTCTATTTAAACCCCCTTCCCCACCTCTGGTTAAAAATAAAACACAATGAATAAAAACTGTTTTTTCTTTCATCGTCTTCACCAGCAGCTTGGGTCCTCAGGGCAGGTTAGCCAGGGCCTGTGGTAGCAGCTTACAGACCTCAGAATGAGGGCGTGCAGCCCTGCGTGTGTTGTGTACTGTGTGTGCATATGAATGTCATGTGTGGTGTGTGTGCAAGAGTGGAGTGGTTGTGTGTATAGCGTGTGAGTGACGTGTGCATGCATGTGTGTGGTGTGTGCATGTGTGTGATGTGTTTGTGCGTGTGGTGTACTCAAGTGTGTAGTGTTGTGGTGTGTGTGGTGTGCATGCATGTAATGTGTGTGTGCGCGCGTGTGTGTGGTATGTGGTATGTGGTGTGTGTGTGTGTGTGTGTGTGTGTGTGTGTGTGTGTGTGTGTGTGTGTGTTGGGAGGGTGGTTAGTTACACACTTTGCTGCTCCTCTCCGCCAGGCCCCGGACCACCCAGCCTCTAGCCCTGGACCGTCCCCCCATCGGCGGGTGCTCTGGGCTGCGGAGTTCCGGGATGTGCTCCTGTGCGTGGGCCCCAACCCCGGTAGGCACTCAGCCCCAGGATCCCCACATGCCAGGCACAGGCGGCACACACGCACTCATGCATACACGCACACACATGCACACACGCACACACGCCTCTGGCACACCACGCAGCGGCCCATCTCCCCAAAGA
>NW_007222451.1:145080-190907 GCF_000164805.1 Carlito syrichta | reverse complement strand
CGCGTCCCCGGGCTTTCCCGGGCTGGGGCGCGCCGGCCCCCGCCTCGTACGCCGGAACCGCGGGGACGCCTCGGCCTCGCCGCGCACGGAGGGGAAGCGCGGAGGGCTGGCTTCTGGGCGGGCGAGCGCTGTGCCCATGAAGCTGCTGCGAGCAGCCAAATCAAAAAGCCAATCTCCAAGCCTGCAAGCGGACGTCACCCTATCAGCAGGGAGAGCGCCGCGCGAGGGACGCGCCGCGCAGATGCGTCCCCGCGCCCAGGGCCTTTCGGATCGCCCCCGCCGGCCGCAAGAAAGTCCGGCCAGCGCCCCCCTCCCGGAGAGCCCCCGGGGCCGCATCCAGACGGAGCCCGGCAGGGCCAGTCACCCTGGTGGCGCTTGGAGACGGCGGCGCGTCCTGACCTGGATTCCGCCGAGTTGGGCGCTCCAGGCGGCGGGCAGACGCGCGGCACCGGCTTCCCCTTGTCCTCGGGAGACGCTGCCTGCGATTCCGAAGTGAAGTCTCCACCAAACACATCTGTGGTTTTTAAATATAGCAGGGAACGATTACCCAGGCAGGGTCCACCCAGGCCTAGGGAGGAGTTGAGGGGGATGGAGGTTGGCGGCGGAGGGAAAAGAAAACTCCTTTCTCCCCTTTTTTTCCTTCTCTCCTTGGTGCAGAACTCAGCCTGTCATTTTCTCAACCCAAATCAAACAACAGCTTGTGAGAAACGCTTGGGTGAGCTCTGGTATGTTGGCTTTGGGGGTTTGTAAGGCTAAAAATAAGAGGAGGCTGCCTCCCAAATTGCCGCTTGCCCTGGGCCTGGAGGCTGGGGTAGAGATGGCTCTTTGATGCAGCTGCAAGACCAGGGCTTGGGGCTTGGCTCCGGCCAAGTGTACACACGCAGCCTTAAATCAGATGCCTGTAATTTCTGCTATATTTGTCAGGCTTAGTCCTGGAGGCAGGAGGGGTGGGCAGACAGCTCCTGACAGTGGGATTTCACGTCCCTCTTTAGGCAGCTCTAATGTAAGCATGGTGGCTGGCCTTTTGTAGCACAGCAGTGCAGACCCGACAGAATATGAGGGCAGGAGGGGGTTC
Source organism: Carlito syrichta (assembly GCF_000164805.1). Classification (NCBI taxonomy): domain Eukaryota; kingdom Metazoa; phylum Chordata; class Mammalia; order Primates; family Tarsiidae; genus Carlito; species Carlito syrichta. The sequence continues at coordinate 189,832 of NW_007222451.1, read as the reverse complement.
TCGCAGGCCTCTGCTGCCGGAAGCCAGCACACTGTAGTAATACTTACCAAATGTCAGCACCTCCTTAGGGCCTAGAGTGGAACGAAAGAATTTGATGCTATTATCGCTTGTCATCCCCCTAAAACTCCGTGAGATAAGTCAATTAATACCTCCACTTTTCCGCTGAGGAAATTGAGCCTTAGGTTAAATGACCGTCCCAAGGCCACCGGAGCGGAACCAAAGACTGGCAAAGGACGGAACCAACACGGGTTGTGTGGATTCCACTGCAGGATGCACCCCTTCGGGGATCCCTAGCTCCCCCGTGGGGTTGCTCTGGGACAGGGTTTGGTCCCAAGAGATTAAGTGGGTGTGGGGGCTAGAGGACCTCTGAGCCTGGGATGATGGCATGAGGTCTTTCCTGGTCTCTAGATTAATGTTCCTCTGGCGAGCCATATATGTGGTGGTTTCCGCCTGAGTTTGAGGTCCGGATGTGCTCAGTTAGGACTGCTTTCAGGCCCTTGAACTTTTACAGGTCTTAAATTCGGTTAAAGTTAGGGCTGAGACACTGACTTTAAACGGTTTCCATACCTTCTAAAGGTGTGAGATTTTGGATATGTCCATTAGTGGGATCTACCTTCTCTCTGGTCCTGTGAAGAGTCACAATGCTGACTGGCCCACAGTCTAGACAGAGATGACTGATATGCATATAAATTGGTGTGGCTTTTAGGGAGAGCAGTTTTGAAATTATTAATATTTTAAAAAATTAAACTCCTTTAGAAATGTGAACTCCTGTGACCCAGTAATTTTACTGAAAGAAACCTGTTCTATGGTAATAATTAAGGATATAGTCAAATATCTAGTTATGAGGCTATTCATGATAGTGTTTATAAGAGTGAAAAATTGAAAAATATCTTAATTTTCTAATAGAGAGAATTGGTGAAGCAAAGCATCTTGTGTTGACATAATGGTGTATTCTATCACTGTAAAATGCTAGTGTAGCATTCTGGGTGTTGACACGGAAAAGTTTTCATGATTTATTATTGAGAGAGAAAAAAAACCCAGAACATAGAGTGTGATACTGTGTGTGTGTGTGTGTGTGTGTGTGTGTGTGTGTGTGCACATGCCCTGGCAGTGAAAAAACACCAAACCCTTAACAATTATCTCTTGGTGATGTGATGTCTGGTTATTTTATCTTCCTCTTTAGAGCAACTTTGTGGAGGCATAATTTACATATAATAAAATTCACCTGTTTTAAATGTGTAGGTTGAGGAATTTTGTTTTCTGTTTGTTTGTTTTGAGTTGGAGTCTCACTCTGTTGCCCAGGCTAATATGTGGTGGCACAATCATGGCTCACCACAGACTCCAATTCCTGGGCTCAAGCAATGCTTCCACCTCAGACTCCCGAGTAGCCAACATGCACCACCACACCCAGACGATCTCCCAGTGTTACCTAGGCTGGTCTCAAACTCCTGGGCTCAAGCAATCCTCCTGCCTCCAAAAGTGCTGAAATTACAGGCATGAGCCACTATGCCCTCCAGGTTGATGAGTTCTGATAAAAGTATATACAAGCAGAGCAACAACCTCAATCAAGATACAGAACAATTTCATCTCCCCAAAGTTCTCTTAGGCCCTCTGTACTCACCCTTTCTCCCCATAAGCAACCATTGATCTGATTTTTGTCAGTATAGGTTGGTTTTGCTTGTTCTAGAACTTTGTTTTACTTATTTATGTCTGTTGCTACTTCCTCAATGAACATTCCCCATTCACTAAGACTGCAACAGCCACAAGAATAAGACCGGAATTGGTCTTGACGTTCTTTCAGAACTACCAAAAAGCTAGACAGGGGTTCCCTATGACAGGGCATGGCAGGGGAGGATGGTGGGGTGAAAGGGGGGGCAAAGTGTGTTTAGCCTTTGCGAGGCAGAGCTGACTTGCGTGGGTTCTCTGACTTCTGGGTGGACTGAAATAACAAAGCCCAGCTCTGCATTCTGGGCCTCAGTGTCCTCATCAGTAAAATGGAAATAATAATAATAACACCCACCTCATGGGGTTGTTGTGAGGAGTCAGTGACATTAGTTTCTAGCATGGAGTAATTCCCGGATACATGTCAATTCCTTCTCTCCCCTCCCCTCCCATTTCTATTCCCTCTCCCTCCTCCCCCCCCATGCCCCTTCTCCCAACCCCTACTGGGCTCCCACCCTTAGTTCTACACCAGCTTTCATACAGCCTTGGAAGTCTCAGACTCCTTTTAACCCTTTTCTTCTCTCTCTACTACATGTGTGCAGGGCTGGAAAACATTAAATTTAAGACATTAAATCTGCCTTCCAGTTCTGCCATTGTGTATTTCTTTCTGGCTGAAGTGGGTGTTCACAGAAGACAGATGCCATACTATTCCGCCAGCCCTGGCAGCAAGAGCCACAAAGCTCATTTTCACATTGGGAGAAAACTGAGGCCCAAAGAAGTTATGGAATTCAACCTCGTCATAGAACGTAGCAAGAAATAGACTCTGTGATAGGCTGACTTGTGTCCCCTAAAATTCATACATTGAAGCCCTACTCCATCATACCTCAGAATGTGCCTGGATTTGGAGATGGTGCCTTTAAAGAGGCAGTAGAATTAAGAGATCCTTAGAGTGGGCCCTGATCCAATATGGCTGCTGTCCTTATAAGAAGAGGACATTCAGACACAGAGACACGACCTTGTGAGGGCACAGCAAGAAAGCAGACATCTGCAAGACAAGGAGAGAGGAACCAAACATGCTTACCCATTGAATCTTCAGCCTCCAAAATGGTGAGAAAGTGCATTTCTGTTGTTTAAGCCACCCAGTCTTCCGTGTTTGGTCATGGTAGCCCTAGAAGCTAGGGCAGAATCCAAGTGTTCTGGCTGATTATGCGAGTCCTTGTCGCAGAATGCCCTCCCGTGGCCAGGGCCCAAGTGGCACATGGCGGGGCAGGCAGGATGAACGAGGGGTGAGGACCCCGAGGCTTCTCGGGAACGCCCCATGATTTACCATCATGCCCTAGAACTCCAGCAGTAGGTGCCTCTCAAAAGTGGGGTCAAGGGCACTTCACAAAAGCCAGACCTGCCTCCCTTGGCTGCCACAAGCTCTGCCACAGCACAAATCACAGTGTTGCTTCCTGTGGGCAGTTGAGGTGACCGCATTCCTCAGCCCTTGGGCAGCGCGATCTGACAGCGGTTGAGTGGCAAGGACAGACTAGTCACAACTTCACATAAGTCCTGGAACAGCTCTGTAGGGGAGACAGAAGTTTAATAAGGCCTGTCTTGTCACAGGCATTATTAAACTTAGTGAGACGTACATCTTCTCTATGCATTGTTATTTTTACCATCATTATAACTTGTATTTTGAAAATTTGTCACTTAATTATCTTATTTTTTTCTTTAATAAAACTGTTTATTGTGGTAGAGCATATATCCGGAGATGCACACAAGTCATAAGTATAAGCTCAAAGAATTTTCACAAAATAGGTACATTTTATTTCATCATCACCAGGCCCCCCTGTCTGCCTTCTGAAGTCACGCGTCTTCCTCCTCTCTGGAGGGAACTGCCCTCTTGACGTCTAAAGCCATATCTCAGTCTTAGGTGATTTTGAATGGAAGCAGATAGAATGTACTATTGTGTCCAAGTTCTTTGCTCAACATAATTTTTGTGAGCTTCATCCATATTGTTGCGTATAATAACAATTTGTTATTTTTCATTGCTCTATAGTTTCCTTTGAATGAATATGTTGTTTAACTTTTCATTCTGCTCTTGACCTCTAAATTGTTTCCAGGGTTTTTTGTTTGTTTGTTTGTTTGTTTTTGAGTTGGAGTCTCACTCTGTCACCCAGACTGGAGTGCAGTGGCCGCTCCTGGCCACCGTAGCCTCGACCTACTGGGCTCCGGCGATCCATCCGCCTCAGCCTTCCAAGTAGCTGGCGCCACAGGCGCGCGCTACCACACCCGGCTAATTTTTTGATTTATTGTAGAAATGAGGTCTCGCCACATTGCCCAGGCAGGTCTCGAACCAGCGGGCTCAGGCAATCCACTCACCTCAGCCTCCCAAAGCGCTGGGATTGCAGGCTGAGTCACCAAGCCCGGCTGTTTGTTTGTTTTTAATTTTGAAAAATGCTGCTGTGGACATTTGCATATACTGTCCCTCCCCAACATGGTTTGGTCACATTCTTGTCAACACTTAGCATTGTCAGTCTACTTAATTCTAGTCATTCTGGTAGATGTAAATTTAACTTTAATTTGTATCTTTAATTTGCATTTTCCTAATCGCTATTAAAATGGAAATTTTTCATATGCATACTCATTTTGGATATCCTCTTTTGTTAAGTATCCATTCAAATCCATGGCTAGTTTTTCTGTAAGTTTGTCTTTTTCTTACTGATTTGTGAGAGGTTCTTTTTACATATTCTGAGTGAGTCTTCTATTATCACATGCACTGCAGATATCTTTCTTCCAGTCTGTGGCATACCCTTTATTTTGTCTTATGATGAACAAAAGTTCTTACATTTGATGTAGTTAATTTATCATGTTTTTCTTTTTTATTCTAAGTGCTTCTGGTTCCTGTTTCGTCTACTCTAGGTCATGAAGAAGGTCATGTGTTAACTTTTAGAACTCTTTTTTGTTTGTTTTTTGTATTTGTTTTAGTTGAAGTCTCACTCTGTCACCCAGGCTGGAGTACAGTGGCATGATCACAGCTGCCTGCTGGGCTTAGACGATCCTTCTGCCTCAGCCTTCCAAGTAGCTGGGATTACTGGTGTGTACCACAATGCCCGGCTAATTTTTTTTTGAAAGCAGAATTTATTGAGAGGACAAAAAGTTCTCAGAGCAAGAAGAGACCCGAGGAAGTTGCCCCAGCTAGTTTTTTGATTTATTGTAGAGATGAGGTCTAGCTATGTTGCCCAGGTTGGTCTCAGACTCCTGAGCTCAGGCGATTCTCTTACCGCAGCCTCCCAAAGTGCTGGGATGACAGGCATAAGCCATCATGCCCTGCCTGGAACTCTTATTTTTTTAACTTTCAAATGTAGATCTCCAATTCTCTTGGAATTGCTTCTTTTTATTTAATGCGAAGGAGTGGAATTCTGTGTTTTCCATGTGAATATATAAATGATCCAGTCAATTTGTTTAAAAAAAAGAGATAATTTTTAACATCACTTTTTTGGTAAATCGTCTCGTGTATCTATGTGTCTGTGAATGGACTCTCTGTTTCACTGGTTTATTTTCCTCTTTTTGTGTCTACATCATACTGTCTTAGTTACTGTACCTTATAAGAAATCTTAATATCTATTAGAGTGAATGCTATTGCTTTGTTCTTCTTCATGAGTATATTGGCTATTTTTGGCCCTTTACAATTACATATAAATTTTAGAATCAGCTTGTCAGTTTTCACAAAAATGCCTGCTAGAAAAGTTGATTGCACTGAATTTATAGGTCAATCTGGAGAGAATTAACATCTTTACAATATGGAGTCTTCTGACCTATGAGCATGGAATATCTGTTTATTACATGTTTAATTTATCCCAGTGATGTCTTAAAATTTTCAGTGTACAGTTGACCCTTGAGCAACAGGGATTTGAACTTTGAGGGTCCTCTTATACACAGACTTTTTCCAACCAAACGAGTATCAAAAATACAGTATTAACAAGCCATGATACCTGCCTATACCAGCGGCCGGCTTTTCATATATATGGATTCCATGGGACTAACTGCATGACTTGAATATAGTCAGAATTATGTGTATGCAGGGGTCCAGGAGTCAATCCCCCACATATGTTGAGGGATAACTGCATTTCTCTAGATTTAGTCTTAGATATGTGAGTTTTGTGATGCCAAGTGGATGGTATTTTTTTCTTTTTATTCTGATTAAACAAAACTTTGTGTAAAATTGTTTTTTGTGATAAATAAAAATAAAATTTATTTTTGTACACTGATTTTATATACAGTGACATTGCTCACCTTACTTTTAATACTAAAAATGTACTTGTAGATATTTGGTGTGCTTTTTTTTTCCTCATGCATAACCGTGCTTACAAAATTTCCTCCTTTCATATCTTCTATTTTTGATCTCAAATACATCGATAAAGAGAAGCGAACATAGCAAGAATCAGTGTCTCTCTTCATCTTAGTGAAAATGCTTCCAATGTTTCCCATCAAATACGATTATTGTATATTTTTTGTAACCTTTATCAAATTAAGGAACTTCCCTTTCCTTCCTGATTTCTTGAGGTTTCTTTTTTTAGTCACAAGCTTGTATTGAACATTATCAAATGTTTTCTTTGCATCTATTGAGTTGATTGTATGAAAGTTCTCCTTAATCTGTTGAAGCAGTAAATTATAATGACTCATTTTCTGATGTGAACCCAACTTTGCATTCCTGGAATGCAAAGCATCTTTGTTGTGCTGTATTACCCTTTTATTTGTATTACTGAATTTGGTTAGTTTATAATTTGTTAAGGAATTCTGTATCTACAGTCATGACAGGGATCAGCTCATAATTTTCTGTTTTTGTAATGTCCTTGTCAGATTTTGGATCAAGCTGTTCTGGCCTCATCAAAAGAGTTGGAAAGTGTTCCATCTTCTCTGTTCTCTGGACAAGTTTGTGTAACATTGGTGAAGCCAGTCTGGGACTAGTTTCTATGTGTGGGTATATTTTTAAGTTAGGGATTTCATTACTTCAATAAATTTTATTAGTTTTCTGTGGCTGATGTAACAAACTACCACAAACTTAGTGATTTGAAACAATACAGATGTATTATCATCCAGTCTTGTAGGTTAGAAGTCCAATACGAGGCTCACTGTAAAACCTTGGTCTTGTAAAACCAAAGTCTTGACGGGGCTGTGTTGTGCTCCTTTTTGAAGGCTCTAGGGGAAATCCATTTGCTTAAGGTCAATCTACTTTAGGTTAATAACAAGGTTTCTCTAGAATTGATTCTGTTACTTTATATTTTACATTTATATTTTTAGTTCCTCTAGAATTTGTGCAGGTGTGATACAGAGGTCTAATCTGTCTTCCTTCATATGCCAATACTGTCAGCATAATTCACTAAATACACTATTCTTGTCTGCTTTGTGTGATACTAAGACTCATATTTACTGGAATCCATTTTGGACTCTGTTTCATGGATTGATTTGTCTATTATCGTGCTGAGTCCATTATTTTTGGCATTGTTAATTATTTGTTTATGTTAAATTATAAACTATATTTTTTAGAGTAGTTTTGGGTTCACAGCAAAATTGGGCAGAAGGTACGGAGAGCTCCCATATGCTTCTGTCCCCCCAAAACTGTATTTTTGCTACATTAGATTTATACCAAATTATAATATATAGTAAGTCAAGATATCTCCCTTTTATCTTTCTGGATAAATGTGCTGACTAATTTCAACTATTTTTCCATTGACCTTTAAAATTATACCTAATGTAAAAAATACCAAACTATGATTCCAGTTGAAGTATTACTAAATATATAAATTCATTTACGAAGGATAGATATGTTTATGATATATCATTCTATCTTAGAAAGTTGCCACTCCATTTAGCTGTATCTCTTCACATTTTAATGCAGTTTTGTAGTTTTGCTTATTTAAGTCTTTTGCTTTTCTTGTGAGTTTTATTTCTAGATTTTTTTTTTGAGTTGGTGTCTCACTGTCGCCCAGGCTGGAGTGCCGTGGCACGTTCACGGTCACCCCAGCATTGACCTGCTGGGCTCCAGTGATCCTTCGGTCTCAGCCTTCCAAGTAGCCGGAACTACAGGCACACGCTACCACGCCCGGCTCATTTTTTATTTATTGGTCTCACCAAGTTGCCTGATCTGGTCTTGAACCCACAGGCTCAGGCAATCCACTCGCCTCGACCACCCAAAGAGTTGAGGCACTGAGCCCAGCCTAGATATTTTATAGTTTTTTTAATTAAAAATGGGATTTCCTCCCCTCAACATTTAAATTTGTTTATTAAAAGTAAAACTATTAACTTTTATATTTCTATTTTGTATTTAGTCGCATTATTCTTTTAACAATGTTTAACATATATGGAAAATTTGTGATGGTCCAGACAGTGTCCTAAGTGTTTTATGTATAATACCGCCATAGAGCAGATACTATTATATCAGTTCTATGGATGAGAAATCTAAAGTCTAAAGTAGAATTACTTAATCCTTCTAGGAAAACAATCTTCTGATCTAAAAAGAAAAAATTTGCATTTACCAAAATTTATACTTATAGTTTTATTTTCTTATTGTATTGGGCAAAGCAATATCGAATAACAGAAGAAATCGTAGACATGATTTTAATAAAACTGTTGTGATTTCTTTCTAAATTAATCTTGAGGTCTTTCCCTTGAGAAGGACCATAAGTCAAGATAGCTACTCTCTAGGAGAGCCCTGAACAGGAGGAGAGTCAGGTTCGGGTGCATGGGTCAGGTGAGACAGAGGAGGCAGCACAAGAAGATACATGGAATGACAGAAGCCTCTTATTACTCACAAATCTATGAGAGCCGATGGGAAGTCTGGAGACCGCAAAGTGTTCAACCCAGTGGGTGCAGAGTGAGGGAGAGAGACAAAGTGGGACTAAAGCCTTTATTGGGGCCCAGGGTATTCTGACCATTGAAAAGTCCCTTACAGGTTTGATGCCAAAATTATCTTGGTAGCGAATGTAACCTGAACAGAGGTGTTACTATTTATAGTCCTTATTAATCATGATTAATGTAATTATTTCTGTTTTAATACATAAGTATTAACATGTTTGATAGAGGATGCTATCTAACATTTACTGTGGTGTTAAATGACATACGCTATCACCTAAGTGTCCATAAGTTTGGCATTCGGAAACATATCTGACCCCAGCATTTCAGAGAAGGGATTATAGACCTGTCTCTGGCAAAGGGGAATGAGGTTGTCATTCTTAACTTATACCCACTTGATTAATCTACTGGGCGGTGCAGACTCGTGTCCTGAACAAAATCAGGACTCTGTTAGCAAAGAAATGAGTGTCCTGTGGATGGTTCTTGGAAAGGCAACAGACCTGTGTGATTTGTTTCTGGGGTAAACACCATAATATAACCACCTTAGTAGATTTTTTTCACACCTGCTCCCCCCGCAACCCATCATTCATAAGATCTCACCCAAAGAGGTCAGAGAGGACTAAGAGACCGGGAGTCTGGTTTTTAGAACAGTTGACTGTGTTTGGGATATAGTCCCCCTCTGCCACCATCATCCCCCTCTCTTCTTTTCCACAACTGGCTGTCTAGAAGGAGTCGTCCTTTATGACTCTGTGTCTCAATTTTCCCTGCTCCCTCAACCGGAAGTTGGGCCTCTGCTCTTGCCACTTGACAGAATTCCCCAAAGGCACCAACAGGACTCTTGTGGCTATGGCTACCTTTTACTCCGCATCCGACACACCCAGACATTTTCAGTCACGACCCTCTTTATTGGAAAGGCCTCCCTCTCTGGCTTCACTTTCTTCTCTGAACAGCTCTCTTCAACCTCTTTGCAGGCTCTCATTCCTCCATCTGTGTTTCCAGTGCTGATGTTCTCCAGAGTTCGGCTCTCGGTCGGCTTCTCTCCTCCTTCCACACACTCACCCCGGGAGCTCGCGTCGTTTCCCCAATCACAGTGGCCCATTATATGTGGACAGTTATCAAATCCATGCCTCCAGTCAATCCTCCCTCCTGATCCTCCAATGCCTGAGAGACATCCCTTTAGAACCTGACACAGCTTCTCCAGGCTCATTAGGATTCATCAGGGCTCCCATGCCCCCCAGATGTGTTTCCATGTTTCCCAAGTCAGTGCTGCCATCTGTCTAGTTTCTCAAGAAAGACACCTGGATGTCATGTTGGGCCCCTCCTCCTCTCTCATCCTTTATCCAATCAGTAAATAAGGCCTGTCTGTCCCACCACAAAAATATCTCCTCTCTAATGACTCTCAGTCTAGCAAAAGAACCTTCATAAACATGTGGTGGAATTATATAGGAGGTTGACGGATGTGCGACTGGGTGTTAGGTGAGGATGTGTGTATATTTTTAAGACCACGAAATATCAAGTTTAAACCATGGTTAGAAAAGAAAGTGTGCGTCAAAGCCTCAGGCAAGGAGAATGCGTTGATACTGACAGGTCATTCTTTTTATTGCACAACACTCATTGTCTACCGCTGCTGGCAGAAACAGATGCCAGGGAAGCCCCTTCCACCACACCAGGGTCTCTCAGACATTTAGGGAGGCCCATCTGGGTAAGAAGAACATAGCAAGAAGAGAGTCTTCAAGGCATGAAATTCAGGGGCTCATCTTAAAAAGAAACACTCTCTTCCATAGAAGATGAACAAAGATCTTCTATCACCTTGCATGTTCTCAAGGTCATGGTGCACTGAGGGGGCAGGGAGAGGTTGCAAGAGCCAAACTTAGACAGGAACCTGGGGAATGAGGAACTTAATAACCAAGAATGGAATGAGGAATCTTCTCACTGCTTCATCATGGAGACAAGCTGCTTCCTGATCCTGTATGATTTTATTTAGAAAATATGTAATAATTATTCGACATTTATCCAGCATTTTACAATTATAAATTATGTTCATAGATACTGTCTTCTTAGAAACTAATAATAACCCTTGAGGGTAGAGATTTTTTAATTTGGTTGGTAAGGAAACAGAGGCCTGTAAACAATTAAGCGATTTCCTTAGAAGCATATGCTTGTGGAGTGTTGGTACCAGAACCCACAGCTGTGACTGGCAGCCCAGGGCTGTTTCTTCCATTGTCTAGTCCTTTCTGTAGAGGACTTTTGCAGTATTTGACATTCTTTATTTGTTGGGGGGAAAATGTTTTCTCGTGGGTAAAAGGTTTTAACTAAGGACTGTCTGTTCCATTTCTTTAGGGAGTAAAAGTTTGCCCCAGCACCATATCAAGAGTTGGGGATGAATAAAACCCACGGAGTCCCAGCAGCCACAAGGATGCTTTTGTGGGTGTCTCCAATCCCTGCCCTCAGACACTGGTCACAGTCTCTGAGGGTCAGAGACTTCGTCCAGATGGGAAAGAACAGGGTTACGTTATGATGAAGAGCACAGAGGAGACATCCGGAAACAGGCTGGGGCTCCAAGGGGGTTCTCCAGAGGAGAGGATGAGACAAATTAACTGGACAAAAATAAAAAAGAAAGGAAGGAAAGGGAAGGAAGGATGTACTGCTTAGCAGTGATAACCATCATGGGAGTGAGAGAGGGAGGCAGAAGAAAGTGTGTCCCAGCACATGGCTTGTGGTTAGTGGCTTGGGGTTCGGTGACTCTAACTCTGCCAGAGTCCCCTTCTTAACAGAGGTGGGGGGATGAATTGGTCACTTATTCCTTGGTTCCACAATTGCTTTTGGAAAGTCAACTTTATGGGGGGACCCAAAAAAACTGGAATTTCTTTATTAAAAATTGTGTTTAAACTTCAGTCACCTTCAAAGCACTTTCTGTTTGATGCAATACACCTATTGAGACACTTTTTCCTCTGTTCAAACCAGTTTTTGAGCTTGTCTTTTTGATGTTTTTTAATGCCTCTGCCATTTTTTGCTTCACCTCTTCTACATGGGCAAAGCATTTCCCTTTGGGGCCTTTTTTCATCTAGGGAAACAAACAAAAAAAAGTCAGTCAGGGCAAGATTGGGTGAATAGGGAGCTTGGGGTACAGGGGCCGTGCCATTCTTGATCAAAAACTGCTAAACACTCAGCATTGTGTGAGCAGGTGCATCATCATGGTGGAACCAGTCACCTGTCTGCCACAACTTAGTACATTTCTTCTGCAGCGCAGCCTCTCATGACAACACTGGCTGGTACATTGATGCCAATGGGTTCCAAGAACATTTATCTAGTGAGGGAAGAATGTACTACAAGGGAATGTACTACAAGGGCCTACCCTCCAAAAGATAATTCTGTTTTTTGGGGTCCCCCTTCATACAGACAGCTCCAGAGATATTGCAGGTTCAGTTCTGACTACTGCAATAAAGTGAGCATCACAGTGATATTTTTGGTTCTGGTGCCTATAAAAGTTATGTTTACACTATACTGTATTCTCTTAAGTGTGCAATAACATTATGCCTAAAACACACTGTATATACCTTAATGTAAAAATACTTTATTGCTAAAAAATGCTGACAATCATCTGAGCTTCAGACATAAACTTAGTTGATAAAGTAGAAGCAATATCTAAAAGGATTGACTTCAGTTTTTAAAGAAGTTTTACTGTGGGTAAAAAGCTATCAGACTGTATCTCGTGCTATAGAGAAATCTTCTGTGAGAGACAGAAGCAGTTGACACAACAAACTTCATTGTTGTCTTATTTTAAGAAATTGCCACAGCCACCCCAGCCTTCAGCAACCACCACCCTGATCAGTCAGCACTATCAACATCGAGGCAAAAGATTATGACTCCCTAAAGCTCAGATGAAGAAATCTAGACCTAGAGTGGCTTAGACATTTGTCCAGAGTTTTAGAACCAGTAGGTAGCAGAGCTGGGACTTGTCTCATTCTGACACCCAAAGCCATGCCCTTAACCATTGTGGTACACCACTTCCTTAAAGTGTGATGCCCTTGAGTGAAGCCAGCAGGCTGGGCATGAAAACAAGAAGGGGAGCCGGGTACGCTAAAGAGGAATATCCTGACTAAAGTGGCAGCCGCTGACCAGCAACTGGTGCTACAAAGGAACGTGGGCCCTGGGCTGCTGTATTCTCTGAGTTTTCAAGGGAAAACCAAAATCTGGGTTCATAGATGAAAACTTCCAGTTTTAAGAGACAATGCTGGCCAAAACTCACTCAAACACGCACTCACACATATGCACACAGCACACACTCATGCTCACACTACCGTGGACTACTAATTTTTGAACCAGTATTGAAGAGAATGGACATTTCCATGTTCAATGACTCTAAAAAAAGCAGATAACTGAGCAGATGAACCTCAGGTGGAAGGGAGGAAAACTCTATTTTATTTTTGTTTCAAACAAGTGATTTAATATTTCTGAGCTTATGTTCCATCATCTATAAGGGTTGGACTGGGGAAAGGATCATAGTATTATCTTTCTCAAAGAGTTCATGTGGGAGTTAAACGGCATAATTTCGAGTGCCAACCTGGGACACAGCCATATCAGACCAAAATAATATATATATATGTATTAAATAAGCTTACAGTATATACTTATTTATATGTAGCATATTATTATAATTAGCATCATTATGTTTTATTACTCTAACAAAAATGTGAAAATAGATACTTTTCTGTTACATAAATTATTTAAACAAAAATAACAATAGGACTAGCTGATGGAGGAAATTAGTAATAATGAATAGTAGGACTAATTAAATAAATCATATGTGTAAGAAAAATAAAACAGTATTTAGATGATGTTGCTTTCCATCTTCTGATACAGGCAATTTATTTTACTTATTTTGAAAACTTTGTATTGGAGATCTAAATTGAGTACTTCTGTGTAGTCTTTTAAAAATAGCTTTATTGAGATATAATTCACATAGGCCATAATCCACCCACATAAAGTCTACAATTCAGTACTTCTTAACATATTAGCCGATGTGTGCAACCATCACCATGGTCACTCTCAGAACATTTTCATTGCTGCAGGAAGAAACTCCATATCCTTTCTCTGTTACTCCATCCAACCCCCTTAGCCCCAAGCAATCTTTAATCTGTTTTTTGTCTCTATGAACTTGCCCATTTTAGATATTTCATATTTGGAATCATATGATATTTGACCTTTTGTATGTGGCTTATTTCACTTAGCATGTTTTTGAAGTTCATTCACATTGTAGCATGTATCAGAACTTAATTCCAATTTAATGGAATGAACGTTATTCCATTATATGGATCTATCACATTTTGGTCATCTGTATGTCTGTTTATGGACATTTGGGTCATTTCTGCTTTGGGCAATCATGAATAAAGCTGCTATAAACATTCATGTATGAGTTTCTCTGTGGATATGTATTTTAATTTCTCTTGAATATATACCTAGGAGTAGAATTTCTGGGTCTTACAGTAAGTCTATGTTTAACCTTTGAGGTACTGTGAGACTGTTGTCCAAGCAACTGGGCCATTTTGCATTTCCACGGGCAGCATAGGAAAGTTCCAATTTCTCCACATCCTGCTGACACTTGTTATCTGACTTTTTTATTCTGGGATGTGAAGTGACATCTCGTTATGGCTGTGATTTCCTTTCCATGATGATGGTTAATGTCTAGCATCTTTTAATGTCAAGTATCTTTTCATGTGCTTCATTGGCTATTTGTATGTTTCCTTTGGAGAAATATCTATTCAGATTCTTTGTCTATTTTTTAGTTGGATTGTCTTTTTTACAATTGAATTGTAAGAGTTTTTTATATATTCTAGACACAAGTCTTTATCAGATGTATGATGTTCAAATATTTTCTCTCATTCTGATAATCTTTTTTCACCTTCTTCATGATGTTCTCTGAAGTACAAAAGTTTTTCATTTTTAGGAAGTCCAATTTATTTTTTCTTTGGCTGCTCATGCTTATGGTCTCATACCTAAGAATCATTTGCCAAATCCAAGTTCAAAAGATTTACTCCTACTTTTTTCTCTTAGGAGTTTTATCGTTTTGCTCTGAATTTAGGTCATTGATTCATCTTGAGGTAATTTTTGTTTATATTTTTGTTTATGTTGTGAGGTAGGGGTCTGATCCATTCTTTTGCACCGCTCTCTCACTGTCTCAGCACCATTTGCTGGAAAGACAATTCTTTCCATGGCACACTTCTCAAAAATTAGTTGACCATTGATGTATAAGTTTCTTATATATTCTAAGATACACAAATTAAGACTTTTTAAGAGGACTAAGTAAATCAGTAAGATGAATTAAAGAGACATTTCCAAATAACAACAATGTTGTTATTAAAAATAACATTTCTCTCTGTCCCATATTTTTACTCCCTGTTTGTTTCCTTTTCCAATTGTTCTTTTCTGAACTGCTTGCAACCTGTGGAACACCCTTCTTTTCTTTGGGATAATATTAAAACTGAGCATTGAAACATAAAATTCACTTTGATGTGCAGCTCTGTTCTTATCAAGGCCATATTATACTGAATCTGAGTATCAGTTCAATGTGATGACATCGAGCTAAATACCCTCCCAACATGCCATTATTCTAAGGGGATTAATTCAGAAACAGAAAACCAAATACCACATATTCTAACCTACAAATGAGAGATAAACCCTGGGTACACATAGGCACAATGATAAGAGAAGCAGACACCGGAGACATTGGGGGGAAGGAGAGAAGAGGGTGAGGATTGAAAAACTACCTATTGGGTACTATGTTCACTATTTGGGTGACAGGATCAGTAGAAACCCAAACCTCACCATCATGCAGCAAATCTGCACATGTATTCCCTGAATGTAAAATAAAAAAATTAAATTAAATTTAAATTATCTCAACAAAAGCACGTGAACATGGAATACTTAGGATTTTGCTTCCTACCAACAGCAGGAATTAGACTTGTTAGAAGTAGTTTCTAGCTCTTCAGAAATGTCTAACCACTTTGTTTCTACAGTCTTGTTTTGACAGATTAGTTCTCTGAATCAGGCCTTTTGACCTTTGAATTCATCATGTAGTCTAACTATGAGAATGTCTGTCTTTTTAAAAACAGTCTGAAACACATCGGATGCCATCCTGAGTTAAACTTTTCTTTCTTGTGGAAAACGGTTTTGAAACACAGAGGTGATCTGCATTTGTGTTAGAGTCCAAGTAAGATTCCAAGCAAGTTACAAAGGAGTAAAGATATTAGGGAATCTAGACCTAGCGTGATGGCTCACTCGTATAATCCCAACACTTTGGGAGGCCGAGGTAGGAAGATGGCTTGAGTCTAGGAGTTTGAGACCAACCTAGACAGCATAGCAAGACTCCATCTCCAAACAAAGAAAAACAGAAAAAAGAAAGAAATGGAGGAGTCCTGTTTAATTCAACTATCTTTCTAGTCTTTTCTTAGTCCTGAAGCAGCACATTTAAGTGGCATCCCTTTAGTGATGCAACAATGGGTGATCCATTACTGTGAATGCAAGTTAAGGCTGTGGGCAAGGGGAAATAGCCACAGTGGCCATGGAAGATGGAGAACATATGTTGTATATGTTATATTCATTTGTTACTAAAAGCAATGCTGTCTTAGCCTTCATTCTTTGGGTTGCTGTATGAATTTTGTCCTTCTCCCCCTGCTTTCCATACCCATCATGGAAAACTGGGATTTTTCTTCCTGGGGAGGAGTTTCCTCGGACTAAGACTTGCAGTCCTAAAACCTGGACCCTCGTGGGCCAACCAGGACAGTTGGTCACTTTAGCCAGTTAAATAAGATAATGCTTGTAATGCATTTAGTATGATGCCTAGAGCACAGAAGTGTTTTGTAGGGCCTTGGGGAAGTTGACTCTGTCTGGATTTAGGGGCACAGAGGTTTTTAGAGTTCTCCCAATGATGGAAATAAATTCATCTTTCCATGTGAAGAGGCTTGAGAGTGGTGCCCAATCAGGGACTCAGAGATGGATGTAAGCTTGTGGCTCTATTTTATTGTTGTCTGAATCTCTAACAAGCTATTTAGAAAACTTTGGCTAGGCTTTTCTAGGAGGACAATTAGCAAGGAAGACAGTAGTGGGGCAGCTAGACAGCAGGGAAAGATCATGCTGGACCTGTTTCTTAACACATGAACTTAGAAAGAACAACTGGGGCACACTCTGAGTGCTGTTAAGTCCCTGCCTGTTAGAGTTAACAAGAAAAATTCAGAACATCCAGTTAAATTTGAATTTCAGATAAGCAACAACAACAACAACAAAAATATTGCATAGGTCATACTTAAACTAAACTATTATTCATTATTTATTTGACAAATTGAACTGATTGAACTGGGGATTCTGGATCTGTGTTTGCTATATCTGGCAACTCTACTCCATGGGCAGGTGGGAACTTAAGAAATATAAACTTATTTTTAAATCACAAAGTCCAGAAATTGAGTGATCAACTGATGGACAACTGGAAAGATAGAAATCAAATGTCAAAAATGGTTATCACCAGCTGGGCACAGTGGCCTATGCCTGTAATCCCAGCACTTTGGGAGGCCAAGACAGGAGGATTGTTTAAGCCCAGGAGTTCAAGACCAGCTTGTGCAATATAGTGAGACCTCATCTCTACAAAAAACTTTAGAAAGTTAGCTGGATGCAGTGGTGCATGCATGTAGTCCCAGCTACTCAGGAGGTTGAGGTGGGAGGATCCCTTGAACCCAGGAGGTCGAGGCTGCAGTGAGCCATAATCATGCCACTGTACTCCAGGCTGGGTGACACAGTGAGACCTGACTCAAAAAAAAAAGTTTATCACTGAATGTCTATATTAATTGTGATTTTAATTTAATTTTCCAATTTTCTTATTTTTCTACATGTTTATATACTAATAAAATTGAGTATATAATTATATTTAATACAAAATTTAAAATAAATTGAAATGGTATAGTTGTTTGGTTTTTTACTCTGAATTGGAGTCTCACTCCATCACCCAGGCTGGACACGCTCATGGTCACCCCAGCGCTGACTTGCTTGGCTCAAGCGATCCTTCTGCCTTAGCCTTCCAAGTAACTGGAATCACAGGCGCAAGCTACCATGACCAGCTAATTTTTTGATTTACTGTAGAGATGAAGTCTCGCCAAGTTGCCCAGGTTGTTCTCGAGTTTGTGGCTTCAGGCAATCCCCTCACTTCAGCCTCCCAAAGTGCTGGGATTACAGGCTTGAGCTATCACGCCTGACCAAAATGGTATAGTTTTTATGATGAAGAGATCTGGAGAGCCTCCTAAAAAATGCACTAGTCACAACTGTCTAGCTGTTATAATACCCAAAATGGAAGTTTGTCTCTTCCTCAGATCACATCAAAGCGAGTACTTCAGATCAGTGGGGAGCTCTCCTTTCAAATGGGATTCAGGACCCAGCTTACTTCCATCTTGTAGCTCCTCTTGTCTTCAATACACAGCCTCCAAAGTTGCTAGGGGGTTGTCTCCTTCTCTGTCCCCGCCATGCCGAATGTGAAAATTAGTATGAAGGATTTGGGGGGGGAAGAACATTGAATGGAACTCTTCTATGGACTAAGGCTAGGCATCCCACAATTCAGTTTAATCCAATTTCAGTGACCAGAATTCACATGGCAGTTTCTGCCACCAAGGACATGAATGAAAAAACTTAAACAAACTAAAAGTATTACGTGTTCCTAGAATGTTTCATGTTTTTATGGCTACTTATAAAGTGATTCTGAAAGTCATCTAGAAGAAAAAATATTGGCAAAAGCAGTAAAAACTTTCTCAAAAGAAAAATGATAATGATGACAAAATACATGAAATGAGTACTTTCAGAATCATATGTAAGAATATATTAAAAGTTTATTTGAGGCTGTGATGGCCTGGAGCGGCCACTGCACTCCAGTCTGGGAGACAGAGTGAGACTCCAACTCAAAAAAGAAAAGAAAAGAAAAGAAAAACACTGTAACAGAACTAAAGATGACTTATGCTCACCAATAGCCTGAACATGACTGAAAAAAGAATCAATCAGCTTAAAAAAAGACAATATGAGCCAGGCTTGTTGGCTCAGCCTGTAATCCCAGCACTTTGGGAGGCTGAAGTGAGTGAATTGCCTGATCCCGCGGGTTCAAGACCCACCTGGGCAACTTGGCAAGACCTCATTTCTACAATCAATCAAAAAATCAGCCAGGCGTGGTAGCGCGCACCTGTAGTTCCAGCTACTTGGAAGGCTGAGGCAGAAGGATCGCCGGAGCCCAGCAGCTCGAGGCTGCAGTGGCCGGGAGCGGCCACTGCACTCCAGTCTGGGCGACAGAGTGAGACTCCAACTCAAAAAAAAAAAAGTTTATAATATTGAAATAAGACACGCATGCATAGGAATGCAGAAAATGACACTTTTGAATTAGAAGTTGCTTTGAGTATTGTAAATGGCTTTAAAATTGTTTTAATTATTTTTATTTTGGTTTCAGGATGTACATGTGCTCATTTGTTACAGGGGTATATTGTGTCATTGGCACGGGGACTGGGATTCTAAGAAACCCAACATGCAAATGTTGAACACTGCACCCAATAGGTAATTTTTCAATACTCACTTCTGTCCCATCCATCCTGCTTTTGGAGTTCCCAGTGCCTATCATTTTTATCTTTATGTCCGTGTGTCCCCATTGATTAGCTCCCACTTATAAGAACATGAGATATTTTATTTTCTGCTTCTACGTTAGTTCACTTGAGATAATGGCTTTCAACTCCACCCAGGTTGCTGCAAAGGACATGATTTCACAATTTTTTTATGGCTGTGTAGTATTCCATGACGTATATATATCCAATCAGCCATCGGTGTCTTTATCCAATCAGCCATCGGTGGGTATTTAGGTTGGTTCCATAGCTTTGCTATGGTGAATAATGCTGCAGTAAACATACAAGTACAGGTATATTTTTGATAAAATGAATCATTTTCCTTTGGGTAGATATCCAGTAGTGGGATTGCAGGTCCAAAGGTAGTTCTATTTTTAGTTCTTTGTGATATCTCCACTCTGTTTTTCATAGAGGTTGAACGAATTTACGTTCCCACCAACAACAGTTGAGCATTCATTTTAGACTCTTTTTCCAGGTCCAAATAGCAAAACCTCTGTCTAGTCTTGGCGGTGTCTTGACTTGGGTAGTGGTCACACCAGTATTTACCTATGTAAAAATCCATCAAGCTGAACACTTAAGATTTGTTCGTTTTATTTTATATGAAGTATACTCAAAGAAAGTTTGAAAAAAAAGTGAGTGATCATTGAGCATTTATAACAGGGGATCTGATCAAGCCTGATCAATCCAGGAAGACTTTCCTAAGGAAGTGGCATATGAGCTTGCAAAATCAGAATGGTGAGTTGCAGTTCAGCAGATAGAGGGTGTAACAGACCATTCTGGACAAGGAACAGGATGTAGAAAGGCCCTGGAGAACTTTTATAGAGCTGCCTTTGACATTTAGACTCTTGATCCATCTGACAGATATCAATTGTTGTGTATTATAGGAAGTGTGGCTATAATTTCCCTTTTCCTCATATAGATAACCAGCTATTTCAGCATTATTTATTGAAAAAATGTATCCTTTTTATATTGATCTGCTATGCCAACTTTATTATATACTAAATTTCAATATTTGGGTGAAGTTGTTCCAGGCTTTCGTTCTACTCCACTAGAATATTTGTCTTCATTGCCACCAATAGCATACTGTCCTTAATTACTGGAGATCTATAAAGCCTCTTCATAGCTAGTAGGTATTCCTTATCTTGAAGATTTTCCTCCAGAGTGTCTTGGCTATTCTTGGCTCTTTGTTCTTCCATAAACTTGGGAGAAGCATATTCTGTGTCTTGACTTAGAGGTGGTCACATAAACACTTATTCCATAAACTTTGTAGAGTTTGCTTTTAATATCAGCAAAACATTTATTAAAACTTTAATTGGAATGGGAGTCAATAAATACATCAGTTTGGGATAGAACTGACATCTTTATGATATTGTCTTCTATTCAATGAACATGGTATGTCTCTTCTTTCATTTGCATAACTGACTTATTAAAGATTTGTAATTTTCTCAGTGAAGGTCTTATGTGCCTTTGCAAAGTTTTTCTAGGTATTTATATTTTTTAGTTTCCTGTAAACATTATTTTTATTATTTTTATATGACTTCTTATTGCCATATAAAAATTCAGCTATTATGTGTAATTGTATTTTATCTAACAAATTTATGAAGTGCTCTTAATCTAATAATTTGTTTATATATTATTTTGGACTCTATAAAGAAAATCATGCTATGTGAAAATTAAGATAGTTTATTTACTTTTTGCCAAAGCTTATGCATTTATTTCTTTTCTTGACTTACTGTGCTGGCTTGGGACTTCAGAACAATGATTTATGAAAGTGGTAATACATAACCTGTGTCTTGTAATGAGTTTTAAGGGGAATGCTTTACTGTTGCAAAAGTGTGATGTTTGTTGTAGGTTTATTTTACTGTGCTAATGATTGTTTTTAAGTCATGAGTGAGTGTCAAATTTTAACTAGGTAATTGTATTACTTGACCTGATTTTATCTCTTTTTTCCATAATCTGTTAGTGAGCTGATTTATATAAATTGATTTTCAAATGTTGAAACAATGTTGCATTGTTAAAATAAATTCAACTTGGTTATAATGTACTATCTTTTTATGTATTGCTAAATTCAACTTGTTACTATTTTGTTTAGGATTTTAAAACTCATGGTCATTTTTGAGAGTGACCTA
This sequence comes from Carlito syrichta, assembly GCF_000164805.1. Classification (NCBI taxonomy): domain Eukaryota; kingdom Metazoa; phylum Chordata; class Mammalia; order Primates; family Tarsiidae; genus Carlito; species Carlito syrichta. The sequence goes on along the minus strand of NW_007222451.1, from coordinate 168,564 downwards.
TAATTTTCTTTCTTGTACTCTTCTTAGGTTTCAGTAGGATGATTATACTAGTCTCTTAAAATGAGTTAGAGAGTGTTCTTTTTTAAATAATTTTCTGGAGGTTGGAATTATCTATTTCTTGATTGTTAAGTTGAATTAGCTTATAAAACCATCTAAGTTTGTTTTCTTTTTTAAGAAAGTTTTTAAACTACTTATTCTAATTTTTAATTGAAAATGTTATTAAAGTAATTGTAGATTCACAAATAGTTATAAAAGATAATAGAGAAATTCCAAGTAGCCTTTACCTAGCTCCCCAATGGAGGAAAAACGTAATTATTAAACTACAGTACAATATCACAATCAGGTTGTTGACATCATTCAATTCATTGATCTTATTCATATTTCCCTATTTATATTTATACTCATTTGTGTGCAAATGTGTATATTTAGTTCTATACAATTTTATTGCATGTGTAGGGTCATGTATTCACTACCATAGTCAAGATGCAGACAGTTCCATTACTACAAGGATCCTTGTGTTGCCTTTTATATTAACACCTCTCTCTCCCTCTTTTCCCCTCTCTTCTGTCCCTAACCCTTGCCAACCACTAATTTCTCTCCACTTCTGTGTGTTTTATTTCAGCAATGTTATATAAGTGAGATTATAGAGTATGCAATTTTGCAGATTAGCTTTTCTTTCACTTGGTATAATTCCCTGGAGATTCATCTACATTGTTGTATCAATAGCTTTCCCCTTTTCATGCTGAGTAGTATATGGTTGTATATACCACAATCTGTTAAACCATTCACCTGCTAAGGGATGTCTGGACTGATTGCAGTACTTGACTAGTACAAATAAAGTTGCTGTGGATTTTCATGTAGAGCTTTTTGCATGAGCATAGCTTTCATTTCTGAAAGTGCCCAGGAATAAACACACATGAGTGCAATTCCGGGGCTGTGTAATGGTTGCACGTTTAGTTTTTTAAGAGACTGCCACACTGTTTTCCAGGGTAGCTATACCATGTACATTCTCATCAGCAATGAATGAATAATTCCTTTTCCCTGCATCCTTGACAGTTCTCGCTGTGTTACTATTTTTTATTTTCTCCATTCTAATAAGTGTGCAGTGGTATCTTATTGTGACTTTGATTTGCACTTCCCTGATGGTCTCATTCTATCGTCCAGGTTGGAGTGCAGTGGTCCGATCACGACTCACTGCAGCCTCAACCTCCTGATCTGAAGCAATCCTCCCCCATCAGCCTCCTGGATAGCTGGGACTACAGGTACGCACCAGCACACCTGGCTGGTATGATTCTTTGTAGAGACAAGACCTTGCTATGTTGCTCAGGCTGGTCTCACACTCCTGGCCTCAAGCTTTCCCCTCGCCTCATCCTCCCAAAATGCTGGAATTACTGGCGTGAGCCACTGCTGCTTTTGCACAACTGAAACTGTCTCCTTTAACCATCACCTCCCATTTCTACTGTCCCCAGCCCCTGGCAAACACTTTCTTACTCTCAGCTTCTATGAGTTTGACTATTTTAGATTCCACATATAAGTGAAATTATGCAGTATTTTTTCTGTGTCTGGATTATTTCACTAACATAATGCCCTCTGGATTCAGAAATTGTCACAAATAGCAGAATTTTCTTTTTTATAGGCTGCATAATATTCCATTGTGTTACACACACACACACACACACACACACACACACACACACACACACACACCATTTTCTTTATTCATTTGCCACCAGTGGACATTTATGTTGTTTCCACATCTTTGTTATGAATAATGCTGCAGTGGACATAGGAGTACAAATATCTATTTTGAGATTCCGACTTTAATTCCTTTAGATATATACCCAGAAATGGAATTGCTGGATCACATGGGTAGTTTTTTAGAAAAAATTTTTGAGGACTTTTCATACTGTTTTCCATAATGGCTCTACCAATTTGTATTTCCACCAACAGTTTAAAAGGGTTCCCTTTTCTCCAAATTCTCACTTGCACATGATTTTGTTGTTGTTGTTGTCTCATTGCTTGCTTTTAAATAACAGTCATCTCAACAGATATGAGGTGACATCTTATTGTGGTTTGATTTGCATTTCCCTGATGATTAGTGATGTTGAGCACTTTTTCATATACCTGTCAGCTATTTGTATGTTTTCTTTTAATAAATATCTATTCAGATTCTTTGCCCATTTTAATCAGGTTATTTGTATTTGTTTTAGTTTTTGCTACTTAGTTGTATGAGTTCCTTTAGATAGTAACCCCTTATCAGACATATGGTTTGCAAATATTTTCTTTCATTCTGTAGATTGCCTTTTCATTTGTTTCCTTTGTTGTGCAGAAAGTTTTGATTTGATGTAACCCCACTTATTTCATATTTGCTTTTGTTGTCTTTTTGTGTATGTGTGTGTGTGTCGTACACAAAAAGTTATTTCCAAGAGAAATATCAAGGAGATTTTCCCCTTTGTTTTCTCCTAAGATGTTTATGGTTTCAGGTCTTATGATTATGTTTTTCATTCATTTTGAGCTAACGTTTCTGCATGGTGTTAGATAAGAGTTCAATTTCATTCTTTTGCAAATGGGAAGGAAGAGACTATCTTTTCCCTAAAGTATATTATTGGTGACTTTGTTGAAAATTAGTTTACCTTATATGTGTGGTTTTATTTTTGATCTCTGTATTGTGTTCCATTGGTATATGTGTCTGTTTTTATGTCAGTGCCATACTGTTTTTATTACTATAGCTTTGTAGTATGATTTAAAATCAGGAATTGTGATGCCTTCATTCTTGCTCAAGATTGCTTTCACTATTTGGGATATTTTGTGGTTGCACATTAATTTTAGTATTTTTTTTTTCTGTTTCAGTTTTTTTTAAACCTTTGAAATTTTGATAGGTATCACATTGAATCTGTAGATTGCTTGGAGGTAGTATTTACATTTTAACAACATTAATTATTTCAATCCATAAACAAACACAGGACATCTTTTCATTTACTCATGTCTACTTTAATTTTTTTCATCAGTGTTTAATAGTATTCAGTGTACAGATCTTTCACCTTCATGGTTAAATTTATACCTAAGTATTTTATTCTGTTTGATGCTATTATAAACGAGATTGTTTTTCTAAATTATTTTTCAGATTGTTTGTTGTTAGTGTTGTTAGAAATGTAACTAATTTTTATGTGTTGATATTGTATCCTGCAAACGTACTGAATTTGCTTATCAGTTTGATCAGTTTTTTGATGGTGTCTTTATAGTTTTCTATATATAAAAGTATGCCATCTACAAATAGATACAATTTTACTTCTTCTTTTCCATTGTAGATGTCTTTTATTTAATTATTTTTTCTTGCTTGATAGTTCTTGTTAGGACTTCCAGGACAGTGTTAAATAGAAATGGCAAGAGTGGGCATCCTTATCATGTACCTGATCTTAGAAGAAATGCTTTCAACTTTTCAACATTGAGTATAAGGTTAACTGTGGGCTTATTATATGTGGCCTTTATGATATTGATGGATGTTTATTCTATTCCTATTTTGTTGAAAGTTTTCATCATGAAAGATGTTGGATTTTGTCAAATGCTTTTTCTGTATCTATTGGAATGATTATATATGGCTTGTATTTTCATTCTGTTAAGGTGGTATATCCCATTTATTGATTTGCATATGTTGAACTATCCTTGCATCCCAGAGAAATCCCACTTATTTTACAGTGTACAATCCTTTTAATGTGCTGCTGAATATAGTTTGGTAGCATTTTTTTTTTGAGGATTTTAGCACTCATCAAGGATATTGTCTTGAAATGTTTTTTCTTTTGTAATGACTGGTTTTGGTTTTGGGGTAATGCTAGCTTCATGAAATGAGTTTAGAACTGCGCCTTTCTCTTCAGCTTCTTGGAATCACTTGAGAAGGATTGGTGTTAGTTTGTCTTTAAATGATTGGTAGGATTCAACTATTAAGCCTTCAGGTCCTGAGCTTTTCTTTGATAGGAGACTTTTTAAATTATTGATTCAATCTCCTTGATATGATCATCTGGTTCTTGTTTTTACATCAGTTGATGTACTTAATTACATTTATGGTCTTGCAGATGTTGAACCAGCCCTGCATCCTGGGGATGAAGCCTACTGCTCATGGTGAATGTATTTTGAGATGTGTCATGGGATTCAATTTGCTAGAATCTTGTTGAGAATTGTTGCATCTATGCTCTTCAGGGATATTGGCCTGTAGTTCTCTCTCTTTGTTGGATCTTTATTCAGTTTGAGTATTATTGTGATATTAGGTTCATAAAATGATTTGGGGAGAATTCCATCTTCTCAATTGCCTGGAATACTTTCAATAGGATTGGTAACAGCTCTTCCTTGTATGTTATGTAGAATTCTGCTGGAAAACCATCCAGTTCAGGGCTTTTTTAAAAAAAATCTATAACTAGTTTTCTTATGATGGAGTCAATTTCCCATGTTGTTATGTCTATTTAGGGTATCGTTTTCTTCTTGTTTCAACCTTAGGAGGTTGTGTGAAATCAGAAATTTCTCTATTACATTTAAGTTTTCTAGTTTGTTTCCATACAGCTGTGCACAGTAATTACTGATAATCTTTTTCATTTCTTTGGGATCAGTTGTGACTTGATCTTTTGCATTTCTGATTGTGGCTATTTGGACATTTTCTTTTTCTTGGTCAGTCTGGCTAGGGACCCATCAATCTTGTTTATCCTCTCAGAGACACAGCTTTTTGTTTTGTTGATTTTTTTCTATGATATTTTTGTCTTCTGTGTCCTGTATTTGGGCTTTTACTTTGGTGATCTGGATTATTCTGCTGAAGCTAGGGTTTTGGTGGTCTTGCCTTTCCAGCTCCCTGAGGTGATTTGTTAAGCTGTTAACTTGTGATCTTTCTATTTTCATGATGTATGTGCATACAGCTATACATTTCCCTCTTAGTACTTCATTTACTTCTTATTTAATACTCCCATTTCCCATCCTTTGCTAACTTTGGGCTTAATTTATCTTTTTCTACCTCCTTAAATTGCAATGTTGGGTTGCTTATTTGAGATCTTTTTATTCTTACTATAGGTGCTAATTATTATAAATTTCCTTTTTAGAACTGCTTTTACTTCATCCCATAAGTTTTGGTAGTTTTTGTTTCCATTTTAATCTGTCTGAAGATATTTTTTATTTCTCTTTTCTTTTTTGTCCCACTGGTTTTTCAGGAATGTGTTGCCTATTTTCCAAATATTTGTGAATTTTCTAATTTTCCTCCTGTTATTGATTTCTATTTTCACACCATGTGTCAGCAATATATTTTATATTACTTCAATCTTCTTAAATGTTTAAAGACTTGTTTTGTTGCCTAACATATGATTTATCCTCAAAAATGTTGAAAAAAGGTGTATTCTACTCCTATTGGATAAAATGTTCATCACTATTAGAATTTTTTAAACTAGACTTGTTTTTTAAAAAACAGTCTTACTTTCAAAATTGAGCACAAAGTATGGGAAGTTCCCAAACATCCTCCACCCCCACAGGTATACAACCTCCCCACTACCAACACCCTGTCCCACAGTGTCACATTTGCTGCAATTGCTGAACCTACATTGGCACACCATCATCACCCAAATTCCATAGTTCTGATATATAGAATTTCCTCTTGGTGTTGTACGGGTCTAGACAAATGTATAATGGCATGTATCTACCACTGTAGGAACTATCCTACGGAATAGTTCCATTGCCCTAAAATTCCTCTGTGCTCCCCCTATTCATCCCTCCATCCCCTTTAGCCCCAGCCACCACTGATCTTTTTACTGTCTCCATAGTTTTGCCTTTTCCAGAACATCATATATTTGGAAACATACAGTATGTAGCTTTTTCAGATTGGCTTAGTAATATGCATTTGGGTGATGCCATGCCTTTTCCTGACTTGATAGCTCATTTCTGTGTGAAGTAAAGTTCCATTGTCTGGATGTATCACCGTACATTTATCCATTCTCCTGCTGAAGAACATCTTGGTTGTTTACAATTTTTGGCAATTATGAATAAAGTTTCTGTAAACATCCATATGCAAGTTTTTGTTTGGACATAAATTTTCAACTTATTTGGGTAAATACCAAGTGTGATTGCTGTATAGTATGGTAAAAGTATGTTTAGTTTGTAAGAAATTGCCAAGTTGTTTTTAAGAGTGTCTGTATAATTTTGCATTCTCATGAACATTGAATGAGAGTTTCTGTTGCTACACAACCTTGCCAGCATCTTGTGTTTGCAGTGTCTTGGAGTTTGGCTATTCTAAAGGTATACGACCTCCCCACTACTATCTTATTGTTGTTTTAATTTGCAATTTCATAACAACATATGATATTAAACATCTTTTTATATGCTTATTTGCCATCTGTATATTGCCTTGGTGAGGTGGTTGTTCAGATCTTTTGCCAGGCTTTTAATTTGAGTTGTTAATTTCTCTTTGTTTTGTTTTTTTTCTGAGTTGGAGTCTCACTCCATCGCTCAGGCTGGAGTGCAGTGGCACACTCCTGGCCACCGCAGCCTCAACCTGCTGGCCTCAGGTGATCCTTCTGCCTCAGCCTTCCAAGTAGTTGGAACTACAGGCACGAGCTACCACGCCAGCTAATTTTAAAAAATTTATTGTAAAGACGAGGTCTCGCCAAGTTTCCTGGGCTGGTCTCAAATCCACGGGCTCAGGCAATCCACTTGCCTCGGCCTCTCACAGTGCTGGGATTACAGGCTGAGCCACCAAGCCTGGTTGAGTTGTTCATTTCTTTATTGTTGAGTATTAAGAGTTCTTTGCATTTTTTATAACAGTTTTCAAGTATACTTTTGCAAATATTTCTCTCAATCTCATACTTGTCTCGTCATTCTCTTCCTGGTGTCTTTTGCCCAGCGGAAGTTTAGTATAGTTTCTCATTTTAATAAAGTACATTTGACATATTATGCTATTGGTGTTGTTATCTAAAAAGTCATGGCCATACCCAATATCATCTAGAGCTCCTCCTATGTTAACTTCTAGGGGTTTCACAGTTTTGGCTTTTACATTTAGATCTCTGATCCATTTCCAGTTGATTTTTGAGATGGTGTAATTTTGTGATATGTATAAATGTATTTTTTTTCATGTGAATATTCAGTTGTTCTAGCATTATTTGGTTAAAAGACTATCTTTTCTCTATTGGATTGCCTATTTTGTCAAAAATTAGTTGATTGTGTGAGTATGGTTCTGGGCTCTCTGCTCCGTTCCATTTATTTTTGTCTATTCTTTTGCCAGTACCACACTAGTTTGATTAATGTAGCTTTATAGGAAGTCTTCAAGTTGGGTAAGCGTCAGTCTTCTGACTTTAAACTTTCCCTTTACTATTAAGGTAGTTATTTTAGGTCTTTTGCCTCTCCATAAAAACTTCAGAATTAGTTTGTAAATACTCACAAAATAGCATGCTGGAATTTTAATTGGGGTTGTATAGCATCTATAGATCATGTTAGGAAAAGCCGACATCTTGACAATATCGATTTTTCCTATCCATGAACATTAAATATGTCTTTATTTTTAAAAATTTCTTTCATCAGCATTTTTTAGTTTTCCTCATATAGATACATAACTATGTATTTCATTTGGGGGGAGTCTTAATGTAAGTAGTATCATGCATATTTTTTTTTTTTGAGTCATTCTCACTCTATCGCCCAGGCTGGAGTACAGTGGCATGCTCCCGGCCACCACAGCCTCGACCTGCTGTGTTCAGGCAATCCTTCCGCCTCAGCCTTCCAAGTAGCCAGAACTACAGGCGCACACTATCATGCTTGGCTACTTTTAAAAATATTTATATTGTAGAAACGAGGTCTTACCTCGTTTCCTAGTTAACCCGACAAACACTCATCAATTTTACTGATTTTTTTATGGCTTTTGGTTTAATTAATTTTCCCTACTGGTTTCCTGTTGTCAATTTCATTGATTTCTGCTCTAAATTTATTATTTCTTTTCTTCTGCTTACTTTGTATCTAATTTGCCTTTTTTTCTAGTTTCCTAAGGTGAACACTTAGATCGTTGATTTTAGATCTTTCTTGTTTTTTAATTTATGCTTTAGTGCTATAAATTTCCCTATAAGCAGTGATTTTACTGCATTTCATAAATTTTGGTACGTTCTATTTTCATTTAGTCCAAAGCATCTTTTCTCTTCAAATTTCTTCTTTGATTTACTTGTTTTTTAAATAATTTTTAATTTTAAAGATTGATGTACAGTTCAGCGTTAGGTATACAAATGTTCATTATGCAGGCACCCTTATTGATGAGGTGTTCCTCCCGCCCCAGCAGTTTCCCACTACTGCCAATCCCTTTTTTATAGTATTATGATAATTGTTCCAGGTCTGCTTATGAATGAGAACATGTGGCACTCAGTTCTTTGTTTCTGTGATAGATCACTCAGTATTATAGACTTTAAGTCCGCTTAAGTTGCTGTGAAGTTCATAATTTTGTCCTTCTTTATGGCTGCATAATATTCCAATTTGTTTGAGTTTCTTGTATATCCTGGATGTTAGGCCTTTGTCACATATACAGTTGGTAAATATTTTTTCCCATTCTGTGGGCTGTCTCCCCGCTCTCTTGATGATTTCTTTGGCTTTGCAGAAGCTTGTCAGTTTGATGAGGTCCCACTTGTCTATTGATAAATCTGACAATACTATTCACTGAACATGAGTAAATGAAGATCAAGTTTGTCAAAACCATGGACAGATATGTGAAAGTTAAAGGTGAATGAAACACAAAGTGCAATGCTGTCATTTATTTCTATGATAGGCTGACACAAAGTAAGTTTTATTATTTTTTCAAAAACATTAAAAATATTAATTAATATATTGATCAGTATATTGATTTAACATATTAAAATTAACATATTTGCATTGTTATATAATATATGTTATGTTAGTAAACTATATCAATATATTTTAAATTAATACATTAAGATATTTAATAATTAATACTGCTTTAAATTAGTATTAATATTGATAATTAGTATTTCTTTCTTATTACCCTACATTTTTATACTACCCTATCTATTTTACCTTTTATTTTAAAACACTTCTCCACTGGTATGATTACATATGAAAAGTTCTATGAAAGAAAATTTCAATCTCTTTTCCTTTTTTGAAATGGAATCTTTATTTCCATTTAATTATTTTTACTGACAAGACATATTGTGAGGGTCAGTAAAAGAAAATGTTTACCATTTAAAATCTCCTGAAGGTCAGATGCACTGGCTCAAGCCTATAATCCTGGCACTTTGGGAGGTGGAGGCGAGAAGATTGGCTGGGTCCAGGGGTTTGAGACCAGCCTGGGCAACTTGGTGAGACCTCATCTCTACAATAAATCAAAAAATTAGCCAGGCATGGTGGCATGCACCTGTAGTTCCAGCTATTTGGAAGACTGAGGCAGAAGGATCGCCTGAGCCCAGCAGGTCAAGGCTGTTGTGGCTGTGAGCATGTGTGCCACTGCACTCCAGCCTAGGGAGTAGAAAGAGACTCAAAAAAATATCCTGGCCATTAGTTATTTGTTTTGTTCCATGATGATTCCTAAAAATGACTTTGTCACACAGAGAAGGAGAAGTGACAGCATCAGCCCCCCTGGTGTTGCAGACCCTGGAGAGGTTGCCCAGTTTCGTCCACAGTAAGTAAAGCTGTTCAGAGAGCAGCCCCGTTCATTTCCCCCAAGCATCAGGGCTCTGCCTGGCCTCCTCTCTCCTTCCTGTTCATTCTTCCACCTCCTTCCACTCTGCTTTCCCAGCTCCCAAGGGCCGTTTTAATATGATGGATCCTCTGATGGCAGAAGGGACTCTGCAGCGAGTTCATCAGAATGCACTGCACAGAGATGTGATGAAAGGCTGTGCCACTCTCCTAGGGGCCTGGAGAGGCCAGAAGAGGATGCTTTGTCAGGGGGCGCCTCTGGGTAGCAGCTGCTGGGCTCAATTTCCTGCTGGAAGAACTCTGAATGAGTCTGGCCTAGGTGCTTCCACAGACTCTTCCAGGGGCAGCCACTGTGAGGGAGAAAGCAAAGAGAGAGGCAGGCGCTGAGGTGTGGGAAAAACAGGACTTGAACAAAATGCACCATAACAAAGAAAAGACCAGGCCCAGTGCCTCACACCTGTAATCCCAGCACTCTGGGAGGCAGAGGTAGGAGGATCACTTGAGCCCACAAGTTCATGACCAGCCTGGGAATCATAGCAAGACCTCGTTTCTACAAAAAATAATTAAAAAATTAGCTAGGTGTGGTGGCACCCCCCTGTAATCTCAGCTACTCAGGAGGTTGAAGCAGGAAGATGGCCTGAGCACAGGAGGCTGAGGCTGCAATGAGCTGATGGTGCCACTGCACTCCAGCCTGGGCAACAGAGTTGAGACCTCAACTCAAAAATCACAAGGACACAAATCCCTCTTTTGCTTTCTCATCCTGGGGTGGGGTGGGGTGGGGGGTGGCTACTTACAGAAACTGGAGCAAAATGACTCAGAAAATGTGTTTCTGAATAAGGGATACGAATGGAAAATTCAAACAAAGAAATTAAAACAAGCAATACAGATGTGAATCAAATATTCCAATGTACCACAAAGGTAGAAATATGAATAAACAGAGTCAAATTGGCAAAGATTAAAAAGAAATCACTAAGTGTTGGCCTGGTAAAGACATAAATAAGCCACAAATATGCTGCTTGTGGAGTATAAACTGGCATACGCTGCTTGGAGAATTTAGCAATGTTTATCCTTAAAAATCTATATTCATTTTCACCTGTGATAATTTATTCAGAGGAAGGAATCATGGTTTTTGGTAACTATATAACCTTATATAAGGTAATTACAGCTTTATTTGTAATATAGAAAATTTGGAAATACCTCAACTGTCCAAATATATGTTTTGATGAGATATAGTATGCACATTGACTGAAATCTTATGCCATAATTTTAAAATTGTGTTATTAAATATTTAAGGACATGGAAATATACTCTTAAGCAAAAAACAAAAACAAAAGTTACTAAACATTTCATTATCCCCTATGCTTAGAAAAATGACTTGAAAGCTTGAAGCAGAAAGAAAATCTTTATCCCCTCCCCCCCGCCCCCACTTCTTTGCGAGCTCACCTCAACCCCAAGAAAGAGTGCTGATGTTTGCCAAATTCTGGGGTACTGCTGAGGCCATAGTCATTGACTGTAGTCATCTGGTATGAAAAAGTCCTATGTTGGCCAGGCACAGTGGCTCTCGCCCGTAATCCCAGCACTTCGGGAAGCCGAGGCAGGAGGATCACTTGAGCCCAGGAGACGAGGCTGCAGTGAGCCTTGATCATGCCAATAAAAACAAAAGTGAAACTAATGCAGCCCTACAGGTGGCTTCCCCCTTGAGTCCTATCACCCCCTTGCGGTGGGACTGGCCAACCGACTCAAGGCCCGCGTGGACAAACTTACACTTGCTGGTTCATGGGTCTCTCTTCTTCATAGGCTAGGCCTCCTGTACCTGTGGTGAGCCAGAGACTGGATGGTCCCAAGAAATGGCCTGGGAAGAGGTGGCCACGCCGCTGGGTTTACAGGCAGTCAGTGTCCTGGCTGTGCGTACAGTACCTGAGTCCAGGCTATCTAAACCACCAGGGAAGGCATTTATAGATCGAATCAATTCCTGAAAGGTCTAAGAAACAAAGACTCAGAGTGGCAGCTTGTAGGGTGAGGAGACATTTCCAACTAAATCCTTTTGTAGCCAGACTTTGTCCAAAGGGCAGTGAGAGATGGTAGCAAACAACTGTTTTTGTTTATCCTGCATCTATTTTTTCTTATTCTGGTAAGAGCACCATGACATCCTTCACTCCAGCTTTTGACTTGCATGAAGCTAAACCCTGCCCTGGTTTGGCAGTGTCATATGGTACAAGCCCCTCTGATAAGAGCACCGCATTCCCCTGCCCGTGGTATTTTATTCAGAGATGAAAATAGGCACCCCAAAAGAAGATATTGCCTTGGAACTAGGTATATGTTTGGAGCGGTGACATATCTGAAACTCTGAAGCCTGGAAAATCTGTACAAATAAAAGACACTCCAGACTGGGCAACATAATGAGACTCTGCCTCTACAAAAAATAAAAATAAATAAGATAGCCAGGCATGGGTGGTACATACCTGTAGTCCCAGCTACTCAGGAGACTGAGGTGGGAGGATCACTTGAGCCAAGGAGTTTGAGGCTGGAGTGAGTTATGATCGTGCCACTGCACTCTAGCATGGGTAACAGAGTGAGACTTGGTCTCAAAAAAAAAAGTAGCCTATAAAGAAGCCATCTAGCCATAAAAAGTAGCCATAAAGAAGTCATTCTCACGATCAGTAGAGAACATGTCAAATGTGACATCAATAACTCAGCACCTGGTGTATAATGAGAGATGCCATGATAGTAATACCTATATTGCTAATAGTAAAACACAGACACTCTTGGAGTATATTAGGTGTTGGATGCCAAAATTGGGTCACTGTCAGAAGAGTGGTTACAGATAGAACCAGTGGTATATTTTTTCCTGATTTTGTTATCCTCTTTTTGAGTGGGGAAAGTTTTTTCAGGGTACAAATCAGGTGACTGATAACAGAGCAGAATGGTAGTATAGGATCTGGTCAAGTGGAATGCTCAGTTTTGACAGTCAAAGCAAAAAGGTCAATGATGTGTGCAAAAGCAAATTCTAGGGCACATCAAGGTACAAAATCTTGGCAAGCTATATTTGTGTTCAAGTCCAAGTCGTCAATCTGGGGTTTAGAATGAAAAACAAAGACAAAGGTTTGGACCCTGAGTATACTCTGGATTCAAGTTGGAGCAAAAACAAGGAAATGGACGAAGTAAGAGAGGGCCAAGGTAATAGACTAGAACCGGAAATGCTGGAGATTCTGATTGTGGGATCAAAGTCAGTGATTCTTGGGTAGACCCATGTAGCTTTAAGCTCTATGAAGCAGACACCAGCTCTCTAATGGCCTTTCTAGTGGACTTGTTCAAAAGTAACTGAATAAATGCTATGAAAGAAAAAAAACTAGAAAACCAGACATCCATATTTGGCAGTCTAAATGCCCCATTCCAAGCTCAAACACCAAATAACTTAAGATTCTGGAGAAAATGTTGTAACCCTCGTGATATTTTAATATGAAGAGTTGAGTTGGCAAGAAAAAGAAATTCTCCAAGACCAAAAATGGAATAAAAGCAGAACTTCAGAGAGGGAAATGGTGCTGAAGTCGGTACTTTCTCTGAGAGCATCTGCCCACCCCTGGTGAACTCAAAGCTTATGCTTTGATGGCTGCCTGGGATGCTGGGGACAGGAAGCATCTGGGCTTTGCCAGGGAAGACATGCTGTTAAGAGAGCCATAGGATAAAAACACGGTACATGAAAAGAAAATATAACCTACAGATGGAAACAAGGAAAGTCGCCTTTTACTTTTGACATGGAAGAAGGGGAGACGGATTCCCTGTGCTTCCTACATGGAAGCTGGCCCTTATGCAGTTTGGGAGAATACATTGATACTACTTATATGGCACTAGAAGCCTTGCACAATAATCTATTTAGAAGGGATACTGAACTGTGATACTTTTAAGGCATGGGAGTAAATATTGAAAACCCTCTCTGGAGAAATGCATTTCAACGGAGGCTTCATAAAATTGCCACAGACATAATTCATCAAACTTAAGTTTTCGAATATCACATAGTATACAAGGAAACAAGATCCTATGAATGTCAGCAACAAAAACAATAGCAGAATGAGACAAAGAATTCTGCTACTCATATTATCAGACAGAATATGAAAACATATTTTATAATTTTAGTAAATGTGTACTGACAGTATCATTAGTAATAAATGATAACAATGGTCAGACAGGTTGTTTTTTTTTTTTTAGAGACAGGGTCTCCCTCTGTCGCCCAGGCTGGAGTGCAGTGGTATGATGATAACTCACTGTAGCCTCAAACTCCTGGGTTCAAGAGATCCTCCCGCCTCAGCCTCCCAAAGTGCTAGGGTTTCAGGCATGAGCTACTGCCCTAGCCAGCTAGACAGTTAAAAAAAATAGAACTTGAATTTTACATATATAATTAAATGTGTACATTTAAACAGTATATAAATACAGGGGGTGCCAAAAAAATGTATACACATTTTAAGTATGATGTTCACACCAAAGATGGTGTTAATCAAATGAATGCTAGTGTCACCATGCAACAGGCAGGACAGTCAAACAGTCAAAGAAAATGGTGGAAACACGGTTGAGCAAACATCATACTATACATTGCTACTGCAATTTATTACTTTAAAAAGTAGTACATAGATAACATCTCTTAAAACGTGTATACATTTTTTGGTACCCCTTTATATATGACTGTAGTATATGTATATATATGTGTGTGTGTGTGTGTGTGTGTATTTGTGTGTGTGTGTATATTTTTTTTGTGTGTATATATATATATACATATTATTTATACACATACACAAATAAAAAACTGAAAGGACAAGTTTAATGGCAGGTTATATACAACTACAAAAAAAAATAGTGAACTGACAAAATGTTCTAAGGAAATTATGTGGTACAGAGAAAAGAGAGGCAAAGAGGTAAATAACATAAGATAGGCAGAAATTTCCTAGAGTAAAATCTACCCTACATCAAATCAAAGTTTCAGGACAGAATTGGCAAAGGCCAATCATCCTAAGGCTGAAGGCCAAACGTTCCCAGACTGATAAAAAACAATACTCTTCTTCCAGACCCTGAGATGGGTAAATTACACACCCAGACAAATTATGGTGCTCTACAGAAGAGCAAAGGAAAAAGACCTTGCAAGGAGCTGGGAGGAAAGGCAGATTAGGTATCAAGTAATGGCAGCTTTGCAGCTGAATTCTTGACAACAATCGTGCTGTCAAGACAGTAGAATCATGCTTCCAAAATCTGAAATGCAAACCTAGAATTGAGTTTCCAGGAAAATAAACTCTCACTTAAAAAAGGGGAGGGGTGGTAAAATAAAACCTTTTCAGACAAACAAAAATAAAGAACTTGCTGCCAGCAAACTCAGCTGAAGGATTCTTAAGGCTCTATTTCACACACACACAAAATCGAACTCATTAAGATGAGACATCAGAGTAGAAATAAAGAAAGTGGTAAACATGTGAATGAATCTAAATAAACGCTGACTGCAGAAACTGGTAATATTAATGATATCTAACTGGGGATTTTAAAAAAGATAAATCTAATATCCTGGGAAATTTTATATAAGTTAGGAGAGATCAGAATTAAAACTTTCTAATGTCCTTACATTATTTTAAAAGAGGCTAAAGATATCAACTTTGTACGTTGTTGCAGATGTTAATGCTACTCTTCAGTGTTTGTGGGTCTCCTCTCTTTTGGGGAGTGGGGAGGGGCACTGGATCTCCTTGCCCATTTGGAAGTTAGCCTTGGTCAAAAAACTAGCTTTGATCAGTGAAGTATGAACATGTCATTTTCAAGAAAGAATAGTTAGGACCTAGTCTGAGGCTAGGTGCAGTGGATCATGCCTAGAATTCCAGCACTTTGGGAGGCTGAGGCAGAAGGATTGCTTAAGCCCAGGAGTTCAAGACCAGCTTAAGCAATATAATGAGTTCTTGTCACTACAAAAAATTATCTGAGTGTGGTGGTGCACACCTGCAGTCCCAGCTACTCAGGAGGCTGAGGCAGAAGGATCACCTGAGTTCAGGAGGCTGAAGCTGTGGTGAGCTGTGATCATGCCACTGCACTCCAACCTGGGCAACAGAGTGAGGCCCTCCTGACTCAAAACAAAACAAAACAAAATAACCGATTTTGAGGACCCATGACCTTTCCCTTGTCACTTTGACCAGAGATTAGTATTATTCCTGTTGCACCTTCACAGACTGTAATCCAGAGTGAAATCTTGGGTAAAATCTGGTTCTTTTTGAAAACTTGGGGTTGTTTATATGACTGTATAATTTGCTTTATCCCAATAGAAACAAGAATTAGTACTGGAAGCAGTGAAGCAATGCATATTAAAGATGAGGAAGGTGTAAAAATCTGATAAAATATCTGGTAACGTGTCATCTGCCATAACTTGGGAGTCATACTCTGTACATGGTGAAGTTATAGCACTTGAAGGGAGTTGGAAGACAAAACTTTACTGGTGAGTGCTGGTTATTGCAACAATGTTATTAAACATTGCCTATTTTATTGTGTTAACTGGCCTGTGAAGTGTTCCATCATGTTTTTATGTTGCTCAAATAAATCCCCTTTAAAAATACGGATACATATCTTTTAAATCATTTTTGGTTATTTTGTCCAGAATTGTATCTTTGGGATTTTGATCTTTTGGGCTTGTGATTTAGGGGATTTCAGGCTTCCCAGGTTTTGATCTTTCCCTGCCCCAGCATTCGGGGTCGTGTCTTCAGGACTGTGATAGCTTCCAGTTCGTGGGATAAAGCCGTGGCTTCCGTGGCTATAGCTGTCGAGATCGGAACTGATGCTGGCTTCTTTTCTACTACCATTTGCTATTTCTCTCACCCTCTCCAGCCTTTCTGCTGGTCCTGGTGGCCTGCCTGATGGTGTCACTTGAAGGGAATGAGATCTGGGTTCCCATGCTCCTATCTGGCCACAGTTGCTCTATTTGCCGATGCAGTTAAAATGAGGGCTGGGTTTACCAAGAGATACCCTAGTGGCTCCTGTCATGCTAAATATGTTCTTCTCTGCCACCATTATGTAGCAGTAATAATTATCAAAAGTCTGCACGGCAAGCAAAATCAACTACCCCTTCAAGAATGATGGCTTTTGTCTTGCTGGTCTACTGGCACAATGGGCCTAAAACAATCAGTGTCAGTCACATCTTAAAGCTTTAACATTAGTGGAACTATTAACATGTTCTCTAGGCTGGGCACGGAAGCTCATGCCTGTAATCCTAGCATTTTGGAAGGCTGAGGTGGGAGGATCACTTGAGCCCAGGTGTTTGAGACTAGCCTCAGCAACACAGCAAGACCTCTTCTCTACAAAAAACAAAACAAAACAAAACAAGTCAAAAAATTAGCTGGATGTGGTGGCACACATGCCATAGTTCCAGCTACTCAGGAGGCTGAGGCAGGAGGATCACTTGAGACCATGAGTTCAAGAATGGCCTGGGCAATATAGCAAGACCTCGTCTCTACAAAATAAACAAACAAAAATTAGCCAGGCATAGTGGCATGCACCTATAGTCCCGGCAACTTGGGAGGCTGAGGCAGAAGGACGGCCTGAGCCCAGAAGTTGTGATTGTGCCACTGCACTCTACCCTGAGTGACAGAGTGAGACTCCAACAGGAAAAAAAAATTGTGTCCTCTAGTGGAAATATTCCCTTTCTAGGAACCAGTACCTCTAGTTCTTAAATGAAAGAGCTAATATTCCAAAACTGAAAGTCAAGGTTTGTTGCTGGAGCAAAGCCTTCCTATCTTCCATCCCTCACAGACTCAATGTTCTACTGAGAAAACAAAACTAGCCAAACTACACAGTGACCACTGATTTAGGGTAAGAATGGCAAACATTTTTCATAAAAGGTAAGACAGCAAATATTTGGGGCTTTGTACACCATACAGTCTCTGTCACAACTCCTCAACTCTGCTGACACAGGGTGAAAGGAACCATAGATGGCGAGTAAATGGCGAGTGGTGGTGTGTTCCTATGAAACTTTGTTCATGAAAACAGCGGTATTGGGTGTAATGGCTTATGCTGGTAATCCCAGCATGTTGGGAGGACAAGGCAGGAGGATTGCCCGAGCCCAGGAGATTGAGACCTGTCTGGGCAACTTGGTGAGACCTTGTTTCTATAATAAATTAAAAACAAAAAATCAGCTGGGCATGGTGGTGCATGCTCATAGTTCCAGCTACTTGGGAAGCTGAGGTGGAAGGATTGCCTGAACACAGGGGGTCGAGGCTGCAGTAGCTGTGAGGGTGCTGCTGCACTCCAGCCTGGGTGACAGAGTGAGTCTCCAACTCAAACACACACACACATACAACCGAAACAAAACAAAACAAAAACAGAACAAGCACAATTGGCCTGTGAACCACTGTTTGCCAGCCTCTGCTTTAATGTATCTCTGCGTCCTGAAGCACAGTCCTGTGTCTTTGAAAGCCCTCATCTCTGAGCAGTTGCCGTGGGTGTCTTCTAGACACTGTTGGGCTGGTGGTCACAAACAATGTGGATGCAGTCAGAGCAGCAGGTTGCACAGGCATGCACCCTACCTGACCCTCTTTTGTCTTAAATTGGGTCCCTTGATCTGAAGTGCTAGTGTGTGAGAGATCCCATGTTAGGGAATCACATGCTATATAAGCCCCTGGACAGAGATGCTGGCCAAGTCAGTGCAAGTAGGAGAGGTGACTCGTGCTTAGAAAACATATCAATTCAGTCCAGGCATGCTGGCTCACACCTGTAATCCCAGAACTTTGGAGGGTTGGGGTGGGAGGATTAGGATTTTGAACCTATCTGGGCAACATAGTGAGACACCATCTTTACAAAACACACTTAAAAATTAGCTGGGCACAGTGCTATGTGCCTATAGTCCTAGCTACTCAGGAGGCTAAGGCAGAAGGATTGCTGAGCCCAGGAGGTCGAGGCTGCAGTGAGCTGGGATTATGTCACGTGCTACTGCAATCTGGCCTTGGTGACAGTGTGAGACTCTGTCTCTAAAAAGAAGAAAAGAAAATATGTCAATCTCAGTCAAGATGAATTGCTGCGCTTTCTAGGGAGAAGGGGTCTCATGTAATCAAGTGTCACTAGGCGTCTGGTTCCTACGCTATCAAGGACTCAGCATTAGCCTCTGTCGTTGACAGGCAGGGCGCAGGTCAGCTTTGGTGAGAGGGACGGCGTGCTGTTGGATCCACATCAGCCTTCATCTCTGCCACCAGGGCAACCCCATTTGTGAGCCCATGAGGCAGTGCTGTCATCGGTAATGACTGTGGCTGGTTGACACCTGACCTGCCACACTCTCACTGGTGCTTGCCAGAGACCCCACAAGGTCTCTCAATAACAAACATCTCCAGGACCACTGTGGGGTATGACTTCCAATTCCAATCACACAGGGTCAGGTCTCCAGAGAATGAGGCAGGTATGAGCTGTGAGAATACCATGACAGCGTCTGGGGGATGGGCACACACAATGTTGAAAGCGATTCCAGGGGCTCTAGGCAGGGCACCAACAGGATCTGCTACATTGATCAAGTTGGGTACATCTCAGGAATGGAGAGTTGGCTTAACATTAGAGCATTAACTTCTGTAATTCACCACATTAACACTTGAAAGGAGGAAAAGGCCAGGCTCAGTGGCTCAGCCTGTAATCCCAGCACTTTAGGAGGCCCAGGCAAGAGGATTGCCCAAGCCCTCTATTTTGAGACCAGCCTGGGCAACTTTACAATAAATAAAAAATTAACCGGGTGAAGTAGTGCGTGCCTGTAGTTCCGGCTCCTTGGAAGGCTGAGGCAGAGGGATCACCAGAGCCCAGCAGGCCAATATTGGGGTGGCCGTGAGTGGTCCCTGCTCTCCAGCCTGGGGCAACTTTGTATGCAATGAAATCAGTCAGGTCTCAGACACCTAGGTTTAGACGCCAGTCGGTTATTCATCATAGAACGTCAGCTGCTTTCATTGATCTTTCTTTAGAACAGTCCCATTGAGACACAATTTACATATTCCATAAATTCACCCATTTAAGTGTATAATTCAATGAATTTTAGTATATTTGCAGGGTTGTGCAGTAACCTAATTTTATATAACCCAATTTTACCTTCACCACGACAGAATTTTAGGCAATTTCCCTCACCCAAAAAAGAAAATTTAGGTCCATTTACAGCCATTCTCCATTTTCTCTCTCAGACCTAGATAACCACTAACCTACTTTCTGTCTCTACAGATTTGCTTTTTTGGACATTCCGTACAAATGGCATCATACAAGATGTGTGATTAGCATCTTTCACTGAGCATACGGTTTTGCAGTTCCCCCATGTTATAGCATGAATCAGTACTTCATTCCTTTTTATTGCCAAATAATATTCCATTGTATGGAGAGGTCATATTTTTTTATCCATCTATCAGTTGATGGGCATTTATGTTTTTCCCACTTTTGACTATCATGAATGCTACCATGACATTTATATCCACATCTTTGAGTGATTGTACGTTTTCATTTTTACTGGTGATCTTGGGAACTTGGATCCAGGTACCTCAAGGAAGGAGAGTTTCTGTTCTCAGTGAAGGTGGGTTCAGCCTTACCCCCTCTTGAGCTGGGGAGAGGCAGTGTTCCCATCCCAGTTAGTTCATTGTCAGACAAACAATGAGCACCCCTAGCATCACCACCAGCCAGGGTAGAATATCCACAAAGGTCTACACACTTAATGGTGAAAACCTTCTCTTTAACAATCAGGAACAAGACATTCCTATACAACATGGTATTGAAGGTTCTAGCTGGTAAAAAGCAAGAAAAAAAAGTTATAAGAACTGGAAAGGAAGAATCAAAACTGTTATTATTCAGAGATGCAGAGAAAAATCAAAATAATTTATAGAGTGTTGGAATTAACAAGGGAATGTAGCAAGGTACCGCATTTAGAATCAAAAACAAGATATACAAGTCAGCTTCTTTTATACACACCATCAAAACCACAACTAATTTTAAGCATAAAACTTAATTTTTGAAAAGACTACATTTACAATAGCATCTAGAAATAAGATAACTAGGAATAAACCTAACCAAAATTGGACAAGCCCTTCCTAGGGAAAACTATAATTTGTTCTTGAAGGACATTGAAGAAGTCTTCTTTAAGTAGAGGATCATGCCACGCTTATCTATAGGTAGACTCAGTACTGCAAAGATGTTGAGTTTTATCAAATTGATTTTTTTTTTTTGAGTCTCACTCCATCTCCCAGGTTGGAGTGCGGTGGCATGCTCATAGCCACCCACCTTAGCATCAACCTGCTGGGCTCAGGCAATCCTTCCACCTTAGCTTTCCAAGTAGCCGGAACTACAGGTGTGCACTACCACGCCTGGCTAATTTTTTGATTTTTATTGTAGAGATGAGGTTTCGCCAAGTTGCCTAGGCTGTTCTCAAACTGCGGGCTCAGGCAATCCACTCACCTCAGCCTCCCAAAGTGCTGGGATTACAGGCTTGAGCTATCATGCTGGCCATCAAAGTGGTTTATAGACTCAATTCAATCCCAATCAAAAGCTTAACAAGTTGGTTTTATTTGTTTGTTTGTTTTTTATCTGTGGCTCACAAAGCCGCCTCTGAAATTTCCACAGAAGAACAAAGGGTCAAGATAATTTGAATACTCTTAAAGGCAAGAAATAAAGTGAAAGTCTTGGTCTACTGGATTATCAAAGCTTGTAACTAAGCTGTATTCACAAGTCTGTATTACTCTTGTACAGAAACAAACACAGACTAATAAACAGGTCAAAATAAAGAACTCAGAGACACACCACATATGTAAGCAACCTTGATTTACGACAGAGGTGACATTGCAGATCAGTGGGTTGAGAACTCTTTGATAAGTGGTGCTGGGAAAATTGTTTATTCAAATGATTAGATGTGAAACCAGAATGTAAGTTGTATAGTTTGAATATTAATTTGTCATCATCAAATAGTGCTAAAATTGTGCATACTGTGTGATCCAGAAATTCTGCTCCTGGGCATACATCCTGGAGAAACTTGCATTTTCACCAGAGCTCACATACGAGAATGTTTCTAGTACATGATCATTCTTAATCACTACATGAATTGAGATTCTACATGAGTCAATAGGAATAAAACTTTCAAAGATAATGTTAAAGATAATGTTGAGAAGAAATAGTCCCAAAACAGTATAATTTAACTTATATTGAGTTGGTAAACATGTAAGCTAAGGTGGGAGGATCTCTTGAGTCCAGGAGTTTAAGATTACCCTGGGCAATATAGCAAGATCCCATCTCAAAAAAAGATAGATATAGGAGATATAGCTAGATATAGATATATAGGTAATTTAGAAATATTTACATCTGTGTTAAAATGTAAAAATAAATAAATGAGGGGGGAGTGGTAAACAAAAGCTCTGATGAGCTGGGCTAAGGGATTGGTTTAGGGAAGGTGAGTATGAAATTAGAGAGAAGCATGTCAAACATAATGTTCTGTTTCTTAGGCCAGGTGATACATCTAGTGTTGTTTTTTGTTGTTGTTGTTGTTGTTGGTTTTTTGTTGCTACTGTTATGGTTCGAATGTTTGCGTCTCTCCAAAATCCATATGTTGAGACTTAACCCCCACTGTGGTGGTATTGAGAGGTAGGGCCTTGAGGGAAGTAACTAAGTTATGAGTGTTCTGTTCTCACGAATGAAATTAAAGCCCTCCGAAAAGAGGGCTCAGAGAGCTGCCTGGTCCTTCTATCTCTTCTATTGTGTGAGGGCACAGCTTCCATCCCTTCTACTGTTTGAGGATGCAGTTATAAGGTACCATCTTGGAAGCACAGAGCAGCTTTCACCAGACACCAAACGTACTGGACCTTGATGTTGGACTGCCCAGTCTCTATAACTGTGAGAAATAATTTCTGTTGTGCACGAATTGCCTTGTCTAAAGTATTTTGCTATGGCAGCAAGAACAGACTAAGACGGCTACCTTTATATTTTAACACATAAACATATAAATATTTCTTTGTATGCATTAAATATTTAATAAAATTGTTGTGGACACAGGATGAACCCCCATGCAAAATATGGCCTTGACACACACACATGCACACACACACAGAGACACACAACTCAAGCGGGCATTTTTATACTCACATAATTATTTATTACTCACATACTGAAGCTTTCTGGGGAAAGCAGGGTGTCCCAAGTAGACCCAAAGTAGCTTGAAACAGCAGAGAAAGAAGATTGGAATGGAATTTTTACGGTGACCAGGAAGAAAGACTGAGGCAAAGTTCCAATGCATTGTTTGAACTTCTCACTAGTACCAAAGGAGAGATCACCAGGGCTTTCTTATTAGCCATATGTGGGATGGAAAGGGATAAGTTTAAAAGATGTCAAAATCCGTCAGGTTTGGTGGCTCATGCCTGTAATCCCAGCACTTATAGAGGCTGAGGCAGGAGGACTGTTATGAGCCCAGGAGTTTGAGACCAGCTTGTACAACATAGCAAGACTTTATCTCTACAAAAAATAGAAAACTTACCTGGGTGTGGTTGCATATGCCTGTAGTCCCAGCTACTAGGGATGCTGAGGCAGAAGGATTTCTCAAGTCCAGGAGGTGCAGTGATTGTATCACTGCACTCCAGCCTGGGTGACAGAGTGAGACCCCGACTCAAAAATATAAAAGATGTCAGCTTCAAACTTTAAAAAAAAAGTCAGACTCTATTAGAAAAAATTTTAAACAATATTGTATACAAAACAAAGGGGACATCTGCCATTTGGAGATAACATGACTGCAGAGAAAAGAATGCCACCTTTCCCTTTCAGAAACTATTTCTGCTGGGCTTAGTGGCTCAGCCTGTAATCCCGCGCTTTGGGAGGCTGAGGTGAGTGGATTGCCTGAGC
>NW_007222451.1:127347-145052 GCF_000164805.1 Carlito syrichta | reverse complement strand
CCTGGGCAACTTGGCGAGACCTCATCTTTACAATAAATCAAAAATTAGCCAAGCGTGGTAGTGCGTGCCTGTAGTTCCAGGTACTTGGAAGGCTGAGGCAGAAGGACTGCCAGAGCCCAGCAGGTCGAGGCTGCGGTGGCCAGGAGCGGCCATTGCACTCCAGTCTGAGCAACAGAGTGAGACTCCAATTCAAAAAAAAAAAAAAAGAAACTACTTTTTCCGTTTTCTCTTCTCCCAGGAATACTCCACTAGGGGAATAACTGAACTCACATGTCAAATATGGTAGGAAATTGAAGTTATTTACCACATCACAGAAAAAAAAAATCAAACATCAAGGGGGATCCATACAATAATATGAAGTTAGACACCAAGTCCTGTGGCATGAGAAGAATGAGCCTTGTTTGTGGTAGTTCCCAGGATGATATAGGGTAGCAGACATTGTTTGGGCCTCTCTGCCATCTGACTGAGCCCAAGAGGCAGCACTCGCTTTACCGCCATGATGATAAAGACCTTCCTTCCCATCTACACACTAACTGCAGGTGAACACCAGGCTCAGAGCCCTCTCCAGAAGAAGGTTCATTCCTATCAAAAAGATGGAGATGATGATTATAAGTGTACATCCATTTCTGAACCACCTACGGGGCTCTGCTGTGGATATCAGCAGTGTGGAAGCTTCCACCTCTGCTCCCTAGTGCTCGCGTTCTCTGTATTACTTTTGCAGTCTGCAGTGTGGAATTGTGGATCTACAGAAAAACTGCAGTCAGAGTGATATAGATCACATGATAAAATAATTCACCGAATTGCTTCCAACACACTTCAATATTGAAGAATTCGTGAGAACCATTAGGCACCGTGGCCACCGCATGGCCTCTGCAGAAGGAAACACCCACACTTGGCTGCCTTCTTTGTAAACAGGCTGGGGGCAGATGACGAGGCCCAAGAGCACACCTCAGTTGAGCTGAAGGTGGAGAAAGGGTTAATGAGGAAATTACTTTGCATTCACAAAGATGAGAGGTGTGGAATGAAGGAGGGATGGGGGAGGGTGAGTTCAAACTGGAAATGTCTGAGGAGCTTCTAGGAACAGAATTATATACACTGAAATTGTACATTGTCACTGCAAATGAAAAAAAAATTCTTCATCACCCTAATCTTTATTTTATTTTATTTTTCTGTCTTTTGAGTCAGGGTCTCACTCTGCCGCTCAGGCTAGAGGACAGTGGCATGATCACAGCTCACAGCAGCCTCCACCTCCTGTTCTCAGGTGATGCTCCTGTCTCAGCCTCTGGAGTAGTTGGGATGACGGGCACGTACCACAACAATCAGCTAATTTTTAATTTTTATTTTTGGTAGAGTCAGGGTCTCACCATGTTGCCCAGGCTGTCTTGAACTCCTGGGTTCAAGCAGTCCTCCCGCCACAACCTCCCAAAGTCCTGGGATTACAGACATGAGCCACTGTGCCTGGCCAGAGTCTAATCTTTAATAGTCTTCTACACACACACACACACACACACACACACACACACACACACCCCAGACCCTTTTGAGTAGCGCTGTTTTGTGTGGAAAAAAGGAAAAGAAACTGAGCTCAATAGCTGGTTTAATGTGTAATAATTTGGTCAGCATCATTATAATAATGCAAAAGTACTTATTATGTCCTCCAAACTTTTCACATACATGAATATATTAAAGTGCTTTGTAGTGATTATTTTAGTTAACAACACTCAGTGCAAACATATAGGGAAAGAAGCACAGAAAAGTTAAGCAATTTGTCCAAGATCACACAGCAGCTAAGAGGCAAAACTAGATTCTAGCTTGGGTAGGCCTGTAAATAGGGTGTGGAAATTATGTATAAACTGGATGCATTCAGAGGAATAGGAATGTGAAGTTGAGGATCCTGGGGGATATGGACCTATCTGGAAATTCACAGAAATCTTAGGGAGAGAGTTGGAATTTCTACAATTCAGTAACAGTGGCTTACATCAGTCTTAGCCATAGTATAAAGATTGTCCTGGCTTGTTTGGGAACCAAGATGGGCACGTTCTGAGTGGTATGGCCACAAACAGCATGTTCATCCTCTCTCTCTCTCCTCTCTTTCCCTTCTCCCTCTCCTCTCTCCCCACACTCTCTTCCCTCTTTCTCTTCTCTTTTCTCTCTTTCTCTCTCCCACATACGCACACATAAACTGCTCCAATTTCAAGTTTCTTGATTTTCATCTGAAGGTTCACAAGCAGCTGGAAAGCCGAGTATCTGCCCACAATCATGGCTTCATTCCACCAGAGCTCAGCTCTTATGTCTTCCTCTTGCTGGGCTCCAGCTGAGGCTATCTGGTACTGTTTCCTTGGTTACATGTGATGCTCTGTTCATCCCTGTCTCCAGGGGTCTCTCGCTGTCCGCCACAGATGTCTGCCTATCTTTTAAAGGCCTCACTCATTTCCCCCACTACGCAGTCCATGTGCAGAAAGACACCTTGCAGACAAGGTCCAACGTGAGAGGGGGGTCCCAAACAGAGCTGCCTGACTGTCAGCACCCACTCTTCCCTGCCTGTCCCCCTGGCAAGCCCTCCTGCCTCCTGTCACTTGGTTTGGAGGTGTGAAGAATCTTCCTGCAGGCAGTGCTCGGGACATTCAGGAAAACAGAAAATGAAGGACAGTGTCTGGGAGCATTTTCACCCCCACTCCCTTTTGCTCCTCCAAGGATTTGGCCAAGTGACTCTCTCTTCACTGAAGTGGCTGTGCATTGATCTAAGATATAAGCATGTGATTACACCTGCTTTCCCCCCTCCCACACTTATTTGGACCAGAGCTGAAATGCCTAAGTGCCTTATCTACATTTATTCATTTCATCCTCGCCAGATGCAGAAAATGAGACTGAGAGTGGTTAAGTGACTTGTCGGAGGTAGCGGACTAGTGCCAAGCTAGAGGAGATGTCCTGGCAGAGCTTCCTTAACTGTCACTGAGTGGATGGGGATACGGAACAGGGCCTCGCCACATTCTCGGCTTCCTAGGAGGCTCAAAGGCCTATAGGAAGTAACCATGGGGTTTATACTTGGAGTTAAAATATCCTCACCCCTGCTGATGTGGGCTGGCCTGCGGGGAGGGGAAGCGGGACTCCTTGGGCCACAAGGGAGCCAGATACTGTGTGCCTGATGCTGTGTGTGCCTGATGCTGTGTGCCTGATGCTGTGTGTCTGCCCTCCAACATGCCCTCACCCAACCACCCCCATCCCTGTAAGGAAGCATCTGCACGCCCAAGGGAGGAGTCAAGTGTGGGAAACATGGACTTTCTGTGCTGTCAGGGCCTAAGCAACTCCCCTTCCAAATGATCTCAACATAAGCCAGGTATGGTGGCTCACCAAGTGCTTGTAATCCCAGCACTTTGAGAGGCCGAGGTGGGAGGATTGCTTGAGCCTGGGAGTTTGAGAACATTCTCGGCAGAATAGTGAGATCTCATCTCTACAAAAAGTTGAAACGTTAAGCTGGACGTGGTGGTGCACACCTGTAGTTCCAGCTAATTGGGAGGCTGAGGCAGGAGGTTCGTCTGAGCCCAGGAGGTCAAGCTGCCGTGAGCTGTGATTGTGCCACTGCACTCCAGCCTGGGTAACAGAGTGAGACTCTGACTCTCTCTCAATCTTTCTCTCTCTCTATATATATATGTGTGTGTGTGATGTGTGTGTGGGTGTGTGTGTGTGTGTGTGTGTGTAAATAAATAAAAAGAGCTCAGTACACAAGATTGTGTATTCGCACACACAGTTGACTGATTCGGGGCAAGTGGCTCTGGGTGGCAGTGAGTGACAGGGAGAGCTGGTGCCAGGACCCTGCACAGCATAGGAGGCAGACAGCAACCAGTACCCAGCACTACCACCAATGAAGGGCTGCCCAACAGCCGGCTGCCAGAGGGCGAGCAACGTGCAGAGGAACCATGGGAGCCGATGTGCCTCTGGGTGGCCCAGAACAGACCTGCAGGGCAGAGGCCAAGAGCCCAGGCAGACTGAACTGACATTCTCTGGGAGAGGGCACGTTCCCAGAATGAGCACCACAGCTCTGCCCTTTGTGCACACCTAAGAGACACAGATGGGGGAAGCCTCAAGTCCTTTGGACAGATGGGCACTGTGGAAGACCAAGAAGCAACAATGCACTCACTGACCTTACTTGGGACCCCTCACTGGGATGCTCAGGTGCATCTACCACTGTATGCACACAGATATACACATATGTGTACATGGCACATAATGTATTCCCATGTAAGTCATATGCGTTAGCATCTGCTATCTTGGATTGTAGCTTCCTTTTCTGTAAAATAAGATCAGGCTTCTGATTGAATTGGTTCTGTGAACAACATAAAGGAGGATTAAAAAAAGATTATATATATATATGTTTTTGCCGCTCAGCAAGTGCTAGCGCTTGCCTCAAGTATTTCAGCAAATGTCAAGGTTTTCTGTAATGGCCTCATGTCTGTTCATGTCCACTTGTGGCCACCACTCAGGCTCATCCCCTAAGCCCCTTATTCCTGGGCTACTGCTCTGTCTGCTCACTGGTTTCTCAACATCATCTCTCCTACCAGTTATTCCTTCCACATTCCTCTTTTATCAGGGGGTAGGGGGTAGGGCGGGTCTTACTATATTGCCTAGCCTGGAGTGTAATGGCATGATCATGGCTCACTGCAGCCTCGACCTCCTGGGCTCAGGTGGTCCTCCAACTTCAGACAACTGATTAGCTAGGACTACAGGCACGTGCCACCATGCCCAGCTTTTTTTCATTTGATTTTTATTTCTCTTGGGGGCAAGGTCTTGAACTCCTGGGAACAAGTGATGTAAATCTCATGACCCAGGGAGCTCTCGCCTCGGTCAGCATGAGCCACTGCTCCCAGCCCACACCTTTTCAACCCTATACTTTTCAACACATTTTCTGATTCTGAAATCTTCCAGGCTTCCCATTGCCAGTGTGAGAAAGTTCTCCACAATATGATCCAAACCCAAACCAGTCTTCCTTCTTCAGCTGCTACTTCACCCACGCCTCTGCTTCCCTTAACCGCAGAATATTTCTCAGAAGTGTTCCCTGTTTGTGGTTTTCACTCCCTCACTTCCCGCTCCCTCCTTCGTCATGTCTGTGAGGCACCACGTCTGCTCTTCCTCCAAAAAGGCTCCTTGTGACCTCCACGCAACCAGCTCAATGGTCAGTTCTGTGTCCTCTTCTCACGTGACATCCCAGGAGCATCTGGCACAGGTGGACACTCTCCTTGATTCCTGGAGTCTTTCCAAAGTGAACCATTACATCTTCAAGGATTAAGCAGATGACACAAGCAGATAAAAGGTTGAAGATGGGGATGAGGCTGCCATTGGCGGAGCTTAGATGGGAAGGGGATGGTGACCCAGGGTCCTCAGAAGAGTCTTCACATGTGGAAGGAGGAGGCAGGAGTGGACGTCAGAGTGGTGTGGCATAAGCTGATTCCGCCTGCCACCGATGCCTTTGAAGTCAGGTGAGGGCCGCAGACAGGGAGTGAGATTAGCCTCTAGAACATGGAAGATGCAGGAAATGGACTTCCCCACGGACTCTCCAAGGATCCAGCCCTGCTAACACTGTCATTTTAGCCTAGTGACACCTATGGCAATCTTCTGACTTTCAGAATTGTAAAGTAATAAACTTGCATTGTTTTAAGCTACTAAGTAACCTGTTAACAAAGCCATAGAAACTTATACAGATAGCAGGGTGGTACACAAATATTACACAAAACATGAAAGAGGGTTACAGAATTTGAGAAGCACCGCAGACTGGGAAGACATTGAGGTCCATGTGCATAGGCTAGAGAGGCAATTGCCATGTGCATAGGCTAGAGAGGCAATTGCCAGTGGAAAGTGAAGTCACCTTGGAGGTAGATGTAGACTGATTAGGAATGTCACTTTCTGTTGAAACGTCCTCCTAACCTAATACATTGTAGCAAACTGAGGTCAACTAGAATTGAGGCACTTCTCTCTCTGGTCCTAGTCCCACATCAGGAGACCATGATGACAATATCAAAATCCTCATCTCATTCAGAAATTCATCTGGCTATCAATATAATTTCAAACATGTAATAATAATGTTCTTCCCATAGTGAAAAGCAACATGGCCTGGTGGAAAAAGTTACTGGTTAGGATTCAGGAAACAGGGCACTGTGAAAAGGATTGCGTGTGGTGGCTCATGCCTGCAATCCCAGAACTTTGGGAGGCTGAGGTGGGAGGGTTGCTTGAGCCCAAGAGTTCAAGACCAGCCTGGGCAGTATAGTGAAACCCCGTCTCTACAAAAATTCAAAAAATTAGTTGGCCATGGTGGTACACCCATAGTCCCAGCTGCTCAGGAGGCGGAGGAAGGAATATTGCTTGAGCCCCAGAGTTTGAGGCTACAGTGGGCTTTGGTCATGCCATTGTACTCCAGCCTGGGCAGAGTGAGACCTCAACTCAAAAAAGGGAGGGTTCTGCTCATGGACTCCAAGAAACTGTGAGAAACTGTGATTACATGCATCATTCAAATTACAGAGAGAAAGAAGATACCTTGTTCTCCATCTTTTGATTAGTAATAAGGCTGGGAAGCCAGGCCACTCTCCTCTCTGCAAAGCGGAAAGGTTCACTTACTAGGGTTGAGAGATGAGTAGATCCACTATTCCAGGCACTGACAGTGGCAAATGGTATTTTGCCTGCAGAGTGGTTCCTCTGTTTATGTGTTTGTGCACAGCAATTATGGGCCACTACAAAAATAATATGGGCAAGAGAGGGAAGTGGCACTCACAGAGGCAAAACCCTGATTCCTGCAAGACTAACTTACTGATGTTGTTCTTTGGGAGAAAGAAAACGATCTCTCTGAGTAGAACCTATTCAGTAAATGGTACTGGGAAAACTGGCTGACCACATGCAGAAGATTAAAACAAGACCCCTACACAAAAATCAATTCTAAATGGATCAAAGACCTAAACATAAAACCTCAAACTATAAGAACCTTAGAAAGTACAGGAGACACCCTTATGGAAATTGGAACTGGCAATCAATTCCTGATCAAAACCCCAAGTTCCCATGCCATAAGAGATAAGATAGACCAAGTGGGACCTCATCAAACTGACAAGCTTCTGCAAAAACAAAGAAACCATTAAGAGAGCAGGGAGACAGTCCACAGACTGGGTAAAAAATATTTGTCAACTGTATGTCTGACAAAGGCCTAACATTTAGGATCTACAGAGAACTCAAATGTGCTGAAAAGAAAAAAACAAACAGCCTCATTACAAAGTGGGCAAAAGATATGAATTGATACTTCTCAAAAGAAGACATATAAGCAGCCAACAGATATATGAAAACATGCTCAGTCTCACTAGTCATCAAAGAAACGCAAACTAAAACTACACTGAGATACCACCTAACTCCAGTCAAGATGGCCATCATCAATAACTCAAAAAACAACAGATGCTAGAGAGGATGTGGTGAAAAGGGAAACTTCTACACTGTTAGTGGGAGTGTAAACTAGTACAGCCTCTGTGGAAAACAGTGTGGCGATTCTTAAAAGATCTAAAAATTGACCTTCCATACGACCCTGCAATCCCCCTACTGAGAATACACCCAGAAGAACTTAAATCACTCTATAAAAAGATACCTGCACATGTATGTTTATTGCAGCATTGTTCACAATAGCAAGAACATGGAACCAACTGTGCTGCCCATCAAAAGAAGACTGGATTAAAAAAATCTGGTACATATACACGATGGAATATTACACAGCCATAAAGAAGAATAAAATCATGAACCTCACAGCAACCTGGATGAACTTAGAGTCTATAATCACAGAAACAAAGAACTGAGTACCACATGTTCTCACTCATAAGCGGACCTTGAACAACTATCGTAATAGTGTAAGAAAAGGATTGGCAGTAGTGGGAAACTGCAGGGGTGTGGGGTAGGGTGGGGGGATTGGCAGTAGTGGGAATCTGCCTGGATAAGGGGTTGCACATTTTATCAATAAGGGCACCTGCATAATGAACATTTGTATACCTAACCCTGAATCGTACCCCACATCTTTAAAATAAAAAAACTAAAAGTTAAAAAAAAGAAAATGATCTCTCTATATGTAAATACAAACATATACACATAAATATATACATATATGTATGTGTGTATGTATATATATGAAAGATTGTATTTTCCAAAGATAGCTCCCATCCCACATTTTCTTATGCCAGGTGATTTTATCATTTTGCCATCAAGAGATGGAGTCTTGCTGGGCATGGTGGCCCAAGCCTATAATCCCAGCACTTTGAAAGGTGGAAGCAAGAATATTGCCTGAACCCAGGGGTTCAAGATCAGCCTGGGGAACTTGGGGAGACCTTGTCTCTACAGTTAAAAAAAAATTAGCCAGGTGTGGTGGCACATGCATGTAGCCCCAGCTACTTGGGAGGCTGAGGTGGAAGAATTGCCCGAGCCCAGCACGTCAAGGCTACAGTAGCCATGATCATGCCACTGTACTCCATCCTTGGTGACAGAGCGAGACTCTGACTCAAAAATAAAAAAAATTAAAAAAAGAAGATGGAGTCTTAATTCCCCTCCTCTTGAATCTGGGCTTAGCTGGTCTTAGTAGTAGGTTTTCAACTAACAGAATACATGGAAATGGACTTGGTTACTTCTGAGGCAAGGCAATATAATATAAAATAATAAAAACTTTCACCTAGTTCACATGGAGGTCTCTAGGTATGAACTCCTGGAGATGTCCCCTCTGGGAAGCAGCACCATGATGACAGAGAAGCCCCAAGCAGAGTAGTTTTATGTGTGACAGCAGAGTTTTTAAAAAGCAGGAAGTGCGCATAAGTAGCAGAAACTATAGAACAGTCAGGGTTGATAAAGATGAGAAAGTGGCAGATTTAGAAAGCAGTGGGTCGCTAATGACATTGGTGAGGGAAACTAAGGGCATGTGTAAGGAAGAAGTGAAGCTGAACATTCCATCTTTTTTCAAGCAGTTTATCAGAGAAGGAAAAGAGAAAACTATGAGCAGATACTGGTACTTTAAAGCTTTCTTATGTATGTTGTTGCATAAAGACTCCTCATGTTTACTAAAGGGAAAAATCCACACTGAAGATGTTACAGTAACTGTGGCATATATCTAATAATATGCATAAGATTCCTACATGGGGAAAGACCTCCCCTTGAGTTCATTGTAGCAAGTGGTTTTGTGGGACTAAAGACCATGAAATCCAAGAGCTGTCTGCCTGACTCCATTTGTGCCAACAAGTTAATTAGTATATTTGGCAGGCCACCTGAGGTAAGACATAACCCTTCTGAAAGTAACAGACTATTTTGTGTTTAAAGTGAAGTGGCCTCCTTAGTACAATGGGACTTCACCCACACTGGAAGGCCTGGATCCTGTTCCAAAGTTTTATCCAAGGATAAGACTGAGCACTATAAAAGAAACAACTTTCCCAAGGTCAAGAAGCACATAGAGGGAGTTGTCTGTATTCCAACTTGGGTCTGACTGATTCCAAGGCTTAATCTTTCCACTGTTCTACCAATGTCAACCTGCATTCCCTCAAACAATGAGGCAAGGTCCCCATCCTCAGGACACACAGGGTTGAATGAGACACAACTACACAGAACAAAACTAAGGTCATGTGAACAGTAATACAGTAAAAATATGTTCAAAATAAAATACAGTAAAAATATGTTCAAAAGAGCTGTAGAAGCAAACAACACAGCTACCACTTTGGGAGCCCTACCATTTGGCAGACATCGAACTGAATACTTTATATACCCAGACAACTAGGTAAAATACAAATTAAGCCTATTTCACAAACTAATGAGACAGACTGAGACTGTGATGAGCCACTGCACTCCAGCCTGGGTGACAGAGTGAGACCCTAATTTAAAAAAAAAATGATAAACTGAAGGAGTGCTTTGGCTCAAGTCAAACGCATACACCAACCCAGCAGCTAGAGAGGTACTGTGTGATGCAAACTGGATCATGTCAGCCTTCTGCTTGAAGCCCTCCATAGCTCCCCATTCCCTTCAGAGAAAAGCTCAAGGTCTTCAGATGGCCAACATGGGCTGTGATCTGCCCCTCCTCCCCTTCCTGTGCCACTCACTTCATCTCTCCTGTGGCTCTCCCGCCCATTCACTTGGTTTCAGTTCTACTTGCCAATGTCCCTCCAATCACATCCCACCTCGGGACCTTTATGCCAACTGTTCCCTGTCTGCAGTCCATTTACTCCAGTTGTGCACGTGGTTAACTCTCTGACTTTCTTCAGGTGTTTGCTCAGATATCATCCTCTCAGTGAGGCCTAGCCTGAGTACCCTGGTTAAAATTGCAGCCTGAAGTCCCTCCCCTATGAACTCTCAAATTCCATCATATTTCTTAACTTTTTTTCCTTGTAGCACTCATCATTTTCTAACATATCATAGAATTTACTCATTTACATATTTATTACTTAATGTCTCTATCTGTCTGTGAGAATATAAGGTCCATGAAGGCAGAGATCTTTTTCTGTTTTTAACGTTGTCTTCCAAATGGGAGACTGCTGCTTGACTCATAGTATTCACTCAGTAAATCATTGTTGCATTAACTAATCCTTGCCATCTCCTCTCTGCTGGAATTTGTCCGTGATAGAAGTCCCTTGTAATATTTTGTCTACCATATTTTTCCTGCCAATAAGGCACTTTGCATCTTTCCTTAAGCCCATGACACATAAGATGATACAAACAAACAGGTGATCAGCAGTCGCTGTGCAAAATTCTCACCCCTGGGGACCATATTAAAGTCATCCTCATTCTAACCATATATTTCCATATCTAAATATTTCCATATCTAGTTTTTTTTTTCTTCATGACAATTATTTTCCCACTGTGACCATTCTGCCCATCAGGAACTTAATCCCTAGCACCCAGGTGTCTTTCAGGGTACTACAACCTATCATAAAACTGAACAAAACCCCTGAAGCCTGAAATTAAAATCTGATATCCACTAGCTGATAAGATCAAAGAGAACTTAAATGAGCCCATTCTCCACACAAATTCAGGGCTTATCATGGTGAGTGAGAGTACCTGAGCTTCTAGTTCATCTGATTTTTATTTTACAAAAATAAGACTTTAGCTCAGGTTAATTGTCATTTCTGGAGAAACACATTATAATTTGGCTTAGCATTAAAGATGCTCTCTGGCCAGGGTGATATGGTCTCTTGTTTAGGCCCTAAGGGGTCAAGTATACTCCCGGATACTGGAATCCAGTAGCAGAATCTCCCCAGAAAGCCTTATGGACTTGTCAAGTGCCTGGAACCTACAAGGGCTGGCAATTAAGTTCACAAACTCATCCTAAAAAAAGTGCTACATACCTCATTGCCAACTGTAGTGACAGTCACCTTCGAAGTACTCCCCTTGGGATGCTATGCACCAATGCCAGTGCCTAGGTCACCTGTCAAAGCAATTTTGGAACTCTTTCTGGAATGACCATCAGAGCTGTTGCCATATCACACTTGATATCCTGAATGTCATAAAAATGTCTTCAATATTTCCTTTTTCTTTGTATAAAGAAAAAAGTAATTGGGGGCCAGATTAGGTGAATAGGGAGGGTGTTCCAAAACAATTAATTCTCTACTGGCTAAAAACTCCCTCATAGACAGTGCTCTGTGAGCTGGTGCATTGTCATGATGCAAGAGCTCCTTTGGGACCATTTTTGCATACATCCCTCACATGCCAAGATTTTCAGTTAAGACTTTCCTATTTCTCTATCGATGTTTATTTGGTCTGCTATTCTCACAGTCAACTAATGATTGCTGATGACTTTGATGCACAATTTGATGAATTTTTGCAATGTTTTCATTAGTTCTGCTCATTACTCTCTCTCTTCATCAGTGCCACTTTCTCTCCCCTCAGAAAAACATTTAATCCATTTGTACACTACAGTTTTCTTCATGGTATTATCCCCATAAACTTGGAATAACATGTCCCTAATTTCACTTCCACTCTTGGCAAGTTTAACAAGAAATTTAATGTTTGTTAATTGCTCCAATTCAAGCTCCAACATTCTTGTGGTGGCACACACAAACATGCAAGAACAATAATGAATGCTACTCAACAAGACACTGCCACAGGTTGACATGAACACAGCTGCGAGGCACTGATATACCAAGGCTATGAAACCTAACCAAGTTGTTTGTACAAAAAAAAAAAAATGCTGCCAACATAAACGCACAGTGACAAGTTCACAAACTTAATTGTCACACCTTGTAATAGCCAAGAGAGAAGAGCTGTTCTCTGCTGGTCCCCTCCCTCTGCCTATTACCCACTTGACTCAGCAGTGCTGGAAATTTGGGGCTTATGTACTCATCACTGGTGGTGGGTGGGCGGGGGATAGCAGTATGAAATGTAATTTAGGAGGCCAGCTCATTTCTGAGGGGAACATTTTCCTTTTTTTTGAGTTGGAGTCTCTGCATGCTCACAACCACTGCAGCCTTGACCTGCTGGGCTCAGGTGATCCTTCCACCTCAGCCTTCCAAGTAGCTGGAATTATAGGCGTGAGCCACCATGCCCAACTAATATTTTTATCTTTATTATAGAGACGAGGTCTCACCATGTTGCTTAGGTTGATCACGAACACCTGTTCTCAGGCAATCCTCTCGCCTCGACTCCCAAAGTGTTGGGATTATAGGCTTGAGCCACCACGCCTGGCCAACATTTTCTATAACATAAGAAAGACTAAGTTGGCCAGGTGTGGTGGCTCATGTGTTTAATACCACATGAGGTGGTATTAAACACATGAGGTTGAGAAGCTGAGGTGAGAGGATTGCTTGAGTCCAAGAGTTCAACACCACCAGGGCAACATAATAAGACCTCATCTCTATTTAAAGTAAGAGAGAGTGAAAGAGAGAGAGAGAAAGAGAGAGAGAAATTTTTAAAAAGACTAAATGGGAAGAAAAAAGTTCTCAAAAGGAAACGTTTTGCAGATGTGGAGCTCGGCGCACCGCTGGGGCATCACAGCGTCTGGACAGCCACTGCAGTGGCAGACATAGCAGCTGCCGGTGCTGCGGCGGCCTCCGTGGCAGCCATAGTGCATTGTGCCACCTGTGCCTGAGGCGATCCACAACTTCAGTCCCTGAAGCCCCTGCAGGCAAGATCTGCTGGGATCGCTGCCACCTCTGCTGCTACCTTGACATCCTGCTGGCCGTGCATCTCCTCCCGTGTGCCCTGAGGCAGGCTTCCATCTCTGGCCTCTGCCCAGCTCCTGTCCGGCTCCATTCCCTCTGGGGTGAGCAGCT
Source organism: Carlito syrichta (assembly GCF_000164805.1). Lineage (NCBI taxonomy): Eukaryota > Metazoa > Chordata > Mammalia > Primates > Tarsiidae > Carlito > Carlito syrichta. The sequence goes on along the minus strand of NW_007222451.1, from coordinate 131,802 downwards.
GAGATAGCACCAACTGCCGGCGATTTAAAAAAACAACACCAAAATGGGCAAAACAAGCTTGAAAAACAGACACAGGCCAGATTTGAGTGGTGAACTCAGGGTGATCTGAACTGTCCTCACAGCAGGCCAGGGTCAACTGACTCCAATTGTGAACTAATTTACCAGCTTGAGAAGACAGCTAGCTATCAGAGCTGAAAGGACATTGGACTTAAAAGAAAAGTCTCAGAGTGTGCTCAATTGGTTCTGTTAGTTTAATGACTTGAATCTATTCCTATTGTTTTGTTCCTTTTTTTTCCCCTCTTCCTTTTCTTCTCTTTCCTCCTCTTTGTAAACCATATCTTAGTATAGAGGAACAGCACACCAATAAGGTGGTTGGTTAACTTGTATGTTAGCATCATTGTATGTTTTGATTTTTTTTGTATGGGAGCTAGTTAGTCTGTAGCCGTGGTCTATTGTTTTTATCTGTTTCCATTTAGGTCTATCTCTCCATTTGTTGATACACTCGTCTGTTTCCCCCCTTATTCCTTTCTCTCTCCACCCCCCTCTTCCCCCCACTGTCTGCTCCATTCTATTCCTTCTGCTAACTTCATTTTATTTCAGGGAGTAAACCTACAGCCTCATTGCATGGACAGATTCCAAGGCAGTGGGAAGTAAGTCTCAGATTATCCATACACCTGTCGGCGGATAACAGGACCTGCAGATAGATTTTGAATCATAGTTCCCCTCTTAAGTAAATCTCAAAACTGCAAAAAGGACCACCCCCAACCTACAGTGCAACTCCAGAAATGAACAAAGTAAGAGGGCATACATAAGAAGAATAGGAGATTGAACAAACAGAAGTAAAAGCAATCCCTCTACCCCTGAATAACAGAATTAAAGAAGATGGTGACGTGGAGGGAAGGAAAAAGTAGAGAGGGGAAAAACCACACAAATGAAGAAAAACCAAAAGAAGAATATAGGTCTCACACAGACCCCTGGGAGATCAGACACTGAAAAAACAGACTCCGGAACACAAACAGTGAAGAGCCCCCAGACATTGAGACATTAATAGAGAGAATTTAAAAAATTGAGGAGAGCCAAGAAGAAAATAGGAAGGAGCTGATGTCAGAAATAACAGCAGTAAAGAATACTGTGATGGAAATAAGTAACAAACTAATAAGCATGGAAAGCAGAATTAGCCAAGCAGAAGAAAGAATCTTAGAGCTTGAAGACCAAAACACAGAACTAACACAGAACTATGTCAAAAGCATAGAAAAGAAGTTAAAAAAGACAGAACAAAACCTTCAAGAGATGAATGATCACTTCAAGAGACCGAACCTAAGAGTAATTGGCCTTCCTGAGGCAGAGAGAGAAACAGAGGCCACACTGGAATAAACATTTCATGAAATCATTCAAGAAAACTTCCCTCATTTCATCAATGATGAAAAATTCAAACACAAGAGATTCAGAGAACCCCTGCAAGACCACAAATGAGAAGACCAACTCTCAGACACATAATAATTCGCCTAAACAAAGTAGGTATAAAAGAAAAAATCCTAAAGGCTGCAAGAGAAAAAGGTCAGACTACCTACCAGGGAAGACCAATTAGAACAGCAGCAGATTTATCTACAGAAACCCTCTAGGCTAGGAGAGCTTGGAGCCCTATCTTCAAAGTTCTAAAGATAAACAATTTCAACCAAGAATAACCTACCCAGCCAAGCTAAGCTTCATCAGTGAGGGAGAATTGAAATCTTTCCCAGATATCCAATCCCTAAGAACCTACGTTGCCACCAGACCACCTCTACAAGAAACACTTAAGAAAGTATTGAACACAGAAGAAAAGGAAAAAAGAACAACAACGTTCTTCACAAGAGTACAGGTAAAAGATTAAAAACACACATGATCCAACTCTAAAACCAAAAGAAAGACAACACACAAACAGAAAGAACAACAACAACTCTGTAAGAACATTATGGTAGGGATTAACTCTCACATTTCAATAATTAGTTTGAATGTGAATGGACTAAATGCACCACTGAAAAGACATAGAATGGCAAAATGGATAAAATATCACCAGGCAACAATCTGTTGCCTTCAAGAGACTCACCTCACTAGAAAGGACACTCACAGACTCAAAGTAAGAGGATGGGAAACAAATTTTCACGCAAATGGAACACAAAAGAAAGGAGGAGTCATGATCTTAATCTCAGACAAAATACCCTTTAAGTTATCAAAAATTTAAAAAGATACAGAAGGCCCCTACATAATGATAAAAGGCTCAATCCATCAACAAGAAATATCCATCCTAAACATATACGCACCGAACACAGGAGCACCGACTTTCATAATGCAGCTCCTAGGTAAACTAAAAAAAGACATCGACTCTAATGCCATCATAGCTGGGGACTTTAATAGCCCACTCACAACCCTAGACAGATCATCAGGACAAAAAATCAGTAATGAGATCCGAAACCTCAATGTGACTCTTGATCAAATGGACTTAATTGATACCTACAGAACCCTCCATCCAAAGACCACAGAATAAACATTCTACTCATCACTGCATGGAACGTACTCTAAGATCGACCACATACTTGACCAAAAATCAAGCACAGGCAAATTTTAAAGAACTGAAATTTTACCATGCACCTTCTTGGACCACAGTGGAATAAAAATTAACATTAACACCAACAAGGTCCTCCCAAAACCCACAAAGACATGGACACTAAACAGCATGATGCTAAACAACTCTTAGGTCAATGATGAAATAAAAACAGAGATTAAAAGATACCTGGAAACAAATGAAAATGAAGAAACATCTTACCAAAATCTCTGGGATGCCATGAAAGCTGTAGTAAGAGGAGAATTTATATCCCTACAAACACACATGAAGAAAATAGAGGCATCACAAATTAACAGCCTAACAAGCCACCTAAGGAAGCTGGAAAAGGAAGACCACAAAAACCCTAATTTCAGCAGAAGAATCCAGATCACCAAAATAAAAGCCCATATCCAGGACACAGAAGACAAAAAGATAATACAAAAAATCAATGAAACAAAAAGCTGGTTCTTCGAAAAGATAAACAAGATCGATGGTCCCCTAGCTAGACTGACCAAGAAAAAGAGAGAAAAAGTCCAAATAAACACAATCAGAAACACCAAAGATGAAGTCACATCTAATCCTGAAGAAATACAAAAGATCATTAGAGACTACTATGTACACTTGTATGGAAACAAACTTGAAAACCTTTTGGAAATGAAGGACTTTCTGTCATCACACAACCTGTCTAGGTTGAAACAAGAAGAAATTTAGACCCTAAATAGACCAATAACAATCAAGGAAATTGACTATGTCATAAGAAAACTACCTACAAAAAAAGCCCTGGACTAGATGGCTTTACAGCAGAATTCTACAAGACATTTAAGGAGGAGCTGATACCAATCCTACTGAAGGTATTCCAGGCGATTGAGAAAGATGGAACTCTCCCCAAATCATTTTATGAAGCTAACATAACATTGATACCCAAGCCAGGTAAAGACCCAACAAAGAAAGAGAACTACAGGCCAATATCTTTGATGAACATAGATGCTAAAATTCTCAACAAGATCCTAGTGAACTGAATTCAGCAACACATCTCAAAAATCATCCATCATGACCAAGTAAGCTTCACCCTGGGATGCAAGGCTGGTTCAACATTCGTAAAACCATAAATGTAATTAAACACCTCAACAGATATCAAAACAAAAACCACATGATTATATCATTAGATACAGAAAAAGCTTTTGATAAAATCCAGCATCCCTTTTGGATAAAAACCCTCGAACATCTAGGCATACGGGGAACATACCTCAAAATAGTAAAAGACATTCACAAGAAACCCACAGCCAGCATACTCCTAAATGGACAAAAACTGGAGCCATTTCCCCTGAAACCTGGAACAAGACAAGGATGCCCACTCTCACCCCTCCTGTTCAATATAGTATTGGAAGTCCTGGCTAGAGCAATCAGAGAAGAGAAGGCAATCAGGGGTATCCAAATAGGAAAAGAGGAAGTCAAGCTATCACTCTTTGAAGATGATATGATTGTGTACCTTGAAAACCCAAGAGAATTTGTCCAAAATCTCCTTACACTGATAAAGGACTTTGGCAAAGTCTCAGGATATAAAATAAATGTGCAAAAGACAATTGCATTTCTTTCACCAATAATAAACAAACAGAAATCCAATTAAAAACCACAATTCCATTCACAATAGCCACAAAAAAATGAAATACCTCGGCATCCTCCTAACCAGAAATGTGAAAGACCTTTACAATGAAAACTACAAAGCACTGCTCAGAGAAATCAAAGATGACACAAACAAGTGGAAAAATATCCCATGCTCATGGATTAGAAGAATCAACATTGTGAAGATGTCCATCTTACCTAAGACAATCTACAGATTTAATGCAATACCCATCAAATTACCAGCAACATCT